>NW_028229565.1:0-300000 GCF_053477565.2 Lygodium microphyllum | reverse complement strand
CACCTTCCTCTCATACAAAAACTTTCCCATAGATTCATCTCCTAGCTAGACTGCAAGGACACGGCCTCCAAAGACAGCAACAACGAACACTGCATCTGCATTGAATTAATGTAAAAATTTAGTAATAATGTGTCAATTGTATACAGTTTTGCCAAAAAATTGTTGCAATAAATGGCATGTTTTTAGGTGTTGTCAATAGAAATGCCAGCGGAGTCACAACCAACCGTAACATCTCGTCACCCTCTCTCCACATCCAAGTGACCCGTAAAACTCTAAAGGAACTTCTGTCTTCATTTGTACGCATAATTTAATCTATAAGCATGATTTATCACATGAAATGAAGGGAATTTCTAATATATTCCTGCATAGAATGCAAACTTATTAAGGCTTAGTATGAGTCATATAATGTTCAGTTGAGGTTATGACATAGATTGCATCCTAAATAAGTTTATAATCAATATCAAAACTGCTTTCTTAAACATCTAAGTTGTCCTACACTATGATGTATCCATTTAGGAATCTAATACATACTTTAGAAATTTCCTACGACATGATAGTTGTTGTGATATATGTTTACCTTTGCAAACACCCGCACAAAGGTGGATACAGTAGGGTCTAGAAGTTATCAATGCATGAACTTCTCATTGCATATCACTTTAATGGGGCTAATAGAGTGGAAAGGTGATAAGAGTGGCTATTGCATTGGTATGCTCCAAGCGCATGAGGAGTGAATTTGACTAGAAAGATTATGCATAATATCACACTTAAAGATAGAAGGTTAGAAGATGTTGCATTTACTTAAAGTTGATGTCCAACTGATGACCACCAAGGAGGGTTTATTGCCATACCTTGAAAACTTAAGAAACCAACTCCAAGGACTTAGTTGTTTCTTTTCCAACAAAGGGTTGCCCATCAAAGGCTCTATGGTTGTGAAACTCAATGAACTAGGCAGATTGTCAAGTAAGTCGCAATTGTCAAGGGTCGCGCAAGACAAAAGGACCTAGAAGGAACTTGTTAAATCGACCGTGCGAAGCCCTAACCCAAGGGGGAGAGCAAACTTTAGGGTAGTTGATTCATGCTAAGCATGTTGCTCGGAACTGTTGAAATGGTTTTAATGAAGGTTGGTCTTGTTAAAGATGGATTGTTGACCCAAGTTATGCTTGGTTGTTTGGAAAGGTTGTAAAAGTGTTTTGATACATCCAAGTTAAATTCTAGTTGTGCATGAAATGGGATTGCGATGCCTTGAAGTAAGAGGTTGTGCATTCAACAGTTTGTTGATGTGGTTTTGGATGCTAATCCAAGTTGTTTGTGATTGATGATTGCATGGCCGGGTCTGAGATGATTGATTGCCATGGAAATAAAAGGGATGTTTTCCCTAGTAATTGTATTAAGCTAGTGGCTTCACTTGTGGTTGATTTCCTAAAGGGATAATTAAGGAAGGATGGCGCTAGCTACCCCCCGCGAACTGCCAAACCCTAACCAAGGGGGTTGTGAATCTGCGTCGGGAATGTGGACCGAACCCACCGCGAGAGTTCTCTCTGTGGAAATCACTTGTCGTAGGAGGACGCTTGGGTGCCATTAGGGGCTTTGGCCGTAAATCCCAATGCCTCCGGGTCCTACACAAGTGTTCTACGTGACTCGAGATGGGATCTCGAGGCCTTGATACTAGTTACAAGGCAAAATCTTGGTAGTATAAAACCTTCGGGGTTGTTGCTGGGAGACGGAATGATTTTTTTGCGGAGGCAAAAAGGAACACTTAATTCTCCTGTATGGGCGGGAGACAAACATTAATCTAAAGATAAGTTAAGGAAGTGTTTGATCTTTTTTTATCTTGTCTTTGTGTCTGTGCCCTAATTTACATAAAGGAACCTATGACTAAGGGGTTAACTAAGGAAGCTGCTTTTATGTGTCAAACATAATGTGGTAGGTAATTAGATAACTAAATCAACCCCCGAGGGAAGCATGGTAGATGTAACCAATGGGTCTATCCTACGAAAGGGTGGTCTCAATTAGCCGAGGGCTTTCCTCAAAGGAAATGTTAATGAGAAAATGTTAGGAAAAGTTAGACTTCAGGTCGATTCTAGTGGAAATGGCCGAATAAGTTCCGTTGCAGGGAAGACTCGAGAGACCCTAGTTGGCAAACCCCGTGTCATTCCTTGGGAGTGCCGGACGGCATCTTCTAGATATATCTCTCAATAGACTGCTAAGACGTGTCCCGCAATTTGGGGAGCAAGCACATTACAAATGGGAATATATTAGCATGGACTTCATAGTTGGATTATCCTCGATATAAGGAGGATATAACTCAATTATCATTGTCATTGATATGCTGACAAAAGTTACACACCTTATTCTTGTAAAAACCAATTACAAGGCTTCTGATATCGCTAGACTTTTCATTAAGGATTACATGGATTACCTAAGAGAATCATAAGTGATCGCAATTCTCTCTTCACATCAAACTTTTGGAAAAGTTTGTTCGAAGCTCTAGGAACTCAGCTTTGCTTCAATATTGCTTACCATCCCCCCCAAAACAATGGTCAACAAACAGAGTGGGTTAATAAAGTTTTTGAAGATATACTTAGAGCTTATTGCAACAGGGAACCTAAGCTGTGGATCCAATACCTACCCTTACTTGAAATTTCCTACAATGCATCATATCATCAATTTCCAAGAATTGCATGGGCCAGGTTGTCTTATGCCACTACATTTTTCTGATCCTACCCTATGAGTAGAAGCATCTAAGCAAATGCTAGGAGAAATGGATCAGCCAAGTAAAAGCTATCAAGCAAGATATTCAAACTGCCAATGATCCGCATAAAGCGTATGCCGATCAACAAAGAAAAGAATGCATTTTCAAAGAAGGTGACATGGTTTTATTCAAGTTTGCCCAAAGAAAAGTTCCTTATCTCTGGGAGAATTCAAGAAGCTAAGTCCCAGATATTGTGGGTTGTATAAGGTGCTAAAATTTTTAGGACCTAATGCTTATAAGCTGCAACTCCTTGACAACTTGAAAGTGCATAATGTATTCCATATCAGTCTATTGAAAGCCTATGTTTCTAACCTTAATCATGTACTTAACAACTAATAACTTCTGATGGCAAGTCAAGGAGTCCTTGAACTTCGATCAGATAGGATGCTTAACAAGTGAGAGAATGTTCTAAGTAAAACCCTTTGAGAATATCTCATCCACTAGAAGGACTATCCTGAAGAGGATGCCACTTGGATTGATGAAAAAACACTATGTAATCAATATTCCTAGTTTCATTTGAGATGAGGACATCTTGATTCCTCTAAGGGGAAGAGGATGCGATGTTTTGACTTTCTTGACTTCTCCTACATTAAATTTAAAGATCTTAGACTATCAAAAGCATTTTCTTGAATAAAATAATCCATATCTTGTATCTCGACACCTTTCGAGATCTATACGGCTGCGAATACCTCTACACGGCGGGAAATGCCATGTGCATGGTCATTATGACTAGATAAGTCTAGTTCAGACTACTAAACATGTTTAAAGACTTGAGTAAGTCAAACAAGTCAAGACTTAACTTGTGAGAGATTAAGGCTAAGAAAAGAAAAAAACTTTAAGCTTTTTTTAAAGCTTAATACAATAAGAAGATGTCAAGCTGATGGCACTGCTTGCTTATCCCTTATTGTCAAAAAAAAGGATGCCATCATCCTGTCCTCAATTTGGAAAATTGATAGACAAAAAACACCCTAAGATCTACTATGGGAGCTTATCGCTCAGCTGCCAGGACCCACATACCGCTTATTGTTTCAAATGTTTCAAGCCAAGTGCAATTGCTACCTCTCACATAACCATACACACTCTCACACCTACGAGTTTAGTGAGCTTACCTCCATGCTTGATTGAGTTGCCTCCTCCCTCAAGCACTCTAGTAGCTCCATGATCCAAGGTGCAAGCTCAAGCAAGCTTGAACCTCAAGATCTAAGGTCCATGCTCCATTTTTTTGCATACCACCAGACAAGAGAAGAGAAGAGAAGAAGATTATGAAGAGGAGAGAAGATGGAGAGCTTCTCCACCATGGCCCCTTACCCTCACACACTCACTCCCTCACACTCCCTCTCTCAAGCACAAGCTCAAGCAAGCAAGAATAAGAAGAAAAAGAAAAGAGAAGAGCTAGTTTTGGCTATACACAAGAATGAGATTCTCTATTCACTTTTTGGCTTTTACACATGCCCTAATCCCTTTTGGGCAGCCACACCTTTTATATATAACCGGCTATTTTAGCCTAGGTCCTCTTTTCCTATTCCCTTGTATTTACATTGTGGCTTTACCTATGCTTGTCTACTCTTTACAAATTACACAAGAGGGAGGCTATGCTCTTTTACAAAGATTTAGGGATGTCTTTGCATTTTAAAATGTGCCTCTTCCATTTTCACAATGGTCTTGGGTTTTTAGGGTGTCTTTGTGCTTTTTGCCTTTTTTCCTCTTATTTTTATTATTGGGATGCCTTTTTCACTTTGATGTGTATTTTAAAATTTTGTTTTGCTTCCTTTTTTATTCCTATCTTGCATTGGGGTTAACATTACCCCCCTCCTAGTTGAGTGCCAGTCCCATGGCACTTGTGGGCTTTGTTGATGAGGGCTCAGGTAGTTGAAGGGTTATCATGGAGGTTGATTATGGGCCTTATGGGGATTGGATGTGGAGAAGAAGCATATCAAAATGGTTGAGGTTGTGGAGGCTGAAAGTGGGTGATGGAGCCTCCAAAGTCAATGGGTTGTCACAATTGATTCAATTTACTTGAAAAGGAAAAGAAGGTACACTACCTAGGGTATGTGTCTACCTTACCATGCAGTGCATTGTCTTCATGCCATTGGAACTAGGAGTTGGGTTGCTTGTTGAAAAATAGACAAATGATGTATGCTCCAGGAAGAGCTGTCCTGAATCCCATATGCACAATGAGGAAGGTGGAACAACCTAAACTCTATAAAGCATTGTACTTGAATATGAAATGAATACAATATCATGATGCTTTGTACATTCAATTAAGTGTAGTGTCATTGTCGATCTTACACAAGATTGTGTTTATGAGCCCAAGCTAATCTATATTGGAACCTAATTCACTTGTGTAATAGTTTGTCTCTACTTATTCATGTCATTATGAGTTTGGTCTTCATCTTTCATCCATCATAGCTTGTGTCATGCTCTAGATCCGCAGCTTCTCACATGGTATCAGAGCCTAGTTGGGCATGGCACAACTCATACTTTGAATCTCTAGTATCCCTTCACCTCTGGTGATCTCTAACGAGCTCACATTTAGCTCATATCTCTAGTTTCAACTTCAAATCTCAGTTGGACCTTGTGGCAGCCATAGCCAGACTGCACCTACCCACCTTGGAGCTTTTGGATCTCTCTTTACGGGCGATATCTTCAAGTGATTCCTTCTGGAGGTATCTTCCTCTGCTCAAAATGCTTCATCCTGGCACCTCAATTGAGGATATTGCTGCTTCCCAGGTCCAGCATTGCAGAAATTGAAACACGCTGTCCTATCTGTGCCGCCTGTCCATGGCCGTACTATTGTCGCCAAACGTACAGTTTGCGATTGACCTTGTGAGCATAGGGCTTTTGAAGCTCACTATGCAAGCCTACTCCCCATGCAATATGTTGGGCAATGGTCAACTCGTTGAGATGCACGAACTGAAAGAACAGTCGGGTGTCTGAAACCCTAGAGGAAGCAATATCCAAAAATTTAAAAGCTTGGCAACCTTGTTCCTTTTCTCATTACCATCATCAACAGTGATTTTAATCACTGAGCAATACTCTTTGAACTTCATTACTATTCTAGAAGTGCTCGAGGAAGCTCAGAAGCCATCCATGAAGTTCCTGAGAGAAAGCACAGATCAAGTACCAACTAGTATCCGTTAACACTCAACTAGTGTCAATTTGACACTGATTCTCTTATGTCTCTTGACACATTAAAATACAATATTTTGCTAGTTAACTGAAGTTTAGCAACATGGCAAAGATTGAGCAAATAGCTAAACTCAACGGCGAATCATTTCATGCCATGGAAGGAAAAGACCATGTATCACTTGATGCGAAAGGACTTGTGGGACCTGTTTGAAGATGATGCAGATAACAAGAAGGAAGATGATGAAGACGGGTTTGTTGAAGAAGACCAGTTCAAACCAAAAAATCGAAGAAGATGAATAATAAGGCACTAGGCATCATTGCCTTGGGACTAAGTGATGAAGTGCTACATCATATATCTAGCATTAGAAATGCTAGAACCAGTTGGGAGGAACTTCACAAAATGTTTGGTACCCAACCAAAGAACTCAAAAGTAAAACTCCTCATGCAATTTTTTAAACTAGATATCAAAGACAATGCTTCTATGACCATGCACATTAACAAGTTCAAGAGCCTAAAAACCCAGCTTGCAACTCTTAAGAAGAATATTGATGAAGATGAAGCAATAGCCGTACTGCTTGCATTAGAGCCCGGTTGGGCATGGCATAACTCATACTTTGAATCTCTAGTCTCCCATCACCTTTGGTTATCTCTAACCAGCTCACATTCAGCTCATATCTCCAGTTTCAACTTCAAATCTCAGTTGGGCCTTGTGGCAGCAATAGCCAGACTACACCTACCCACCTTGGAGCTTTGGAATCTCTCTCTACGGGCCATATCTTCAAGCGATTCCTTCTAGAGGTATCTTCCTCTGCTCAAGATGCTTCATCTTCGCACCTCAATCAAGGACATTGCTGCTTCCCAGGTGGAGCATTACAGAAATTGAAACACGCTGTCTTGTCTGCACGTGTCCATGGTCGTACTACTGTCGCCAATCGTACAGTTTGCAATCGACCCTATGAGCATAGGGATTTTGAAGATCACTATGCAAGCCTACTCCCCATGAAATATGTTGGGCAATGGTCAACTCGTTGAGCTGCACGAACTGAAAGAATAGTCGGGTGTGTGAAACCCTAGAGGAAGCAAAATCCTGAAATTTGAAAAGCTTGACAACCTTGTTCCTTTTCTCATTACCATCATCAACAGTGATTTTAATCACTGAGCAATACTCTTTGAACTTCATTACTATTCTGGAAGTGCTCGAGGAAGATCAGAAGCCATCCACAAAGTTCCTGAGAGAAAGCACAGATCAAGTACCGACTAGTATCCTTTAACACTCAACTAGTGTCAATTTGACATTGATTCTCTTATGTCTCTTGACACATTAAAAGACAATCTTTTACTGGTTAATTGAAGTTTAGCAACATGGCAGAGATTGAGCAAATAGCTAAATTCAACAGTGAAGGATTTCATGCATGGAAGGAAAATACCATGTATCACCTGATGCGAAAGGACTTGTGGGACCTGTTTGAAGATGATGCAGATAACAAGAAGGAAGATGAAGAAGATGGGTTCGTTGAAGAAGACCAGTTCAAAACCAAAGAATGGAAGAACATGAATAATAAGGCACTCGGCATGATTGCCTAGGGACTAAGTGATCATGTGCTACATCATATATCTGGCATTAGAAATGCTAGAAGCGGTTGGGGGGAAATTGACAGAATGTTTGCTACCCAAGCAAAGAACTCAAAGGTAAAACTCCTCATGCAATTTTATAAACTAGATATCAAAGATAGTGCTTCCATGACCACACACATTAACAAGTTCAAGAGCCTAAAAGCCCAGCTTGCAACTCTTAAGAAGAATATTGATGAAGATGAAGCAATAGTTGTACTACTTGTAAGTGTAAACAAGGATCCATATGAGAACCTTGTGTCCAATCTAAGTAATGTTCCGAGTCTCTCACTCAAAGATATTGAGCACTCACTGATTGATGGAGAAAGAAAATTTAAAAGCAAAGATGTAAAAGAGACCAACTCAAGGGAAAACCTCTTATACACTAGAGGAGCTATTGGACCCAAAGGAAGAGGTCAAGGATTCAACACCGACAACAAAAGTCGGATGACATGTCATTATTGTGGTAAAACTGGCCATATTGTTAGTGAATGCTTCCACAAGAAAAGAGCACAGCAGATGCAGAATGACCATCACCAAAGTCAATTTATGAATGAAGAAGAAGAAAAAGATACTTTGCTACCATCAACAACTCTGGCAGGTTGTTCTAAGGAATTTGTTCCCATAGTGAATCTCTATGTTTCCCTTAGTGGATTTGATTTGTAAAACCCTTGCCAAAGATGTAAAGTCTCAAGCTTTAACTTGACTAGGCTGCCTATGAGGTAGTCTTCCGGGCCATGTTATCATGAACGGAGGGCAAAAGCTAGCAAGTGTAGGGACTCATCATTTGAGGGGGGTGTTGAAAAATACACAAATGATGTATGCTCCAAGAAGAGCTGTCCTGAATCCCATATGCACAATGAGGAAGGTGGAACAACCCAAACTCTATAAAGTATTGTACTTGAATATGAAATGAATAAAATGTCATGAGGCTTTGTAGTTTCAGTTAAGTGTAGTGTCATTGTCGATCTTACACAAGATTGTGTTTATGAGTCCAAGCTAATCTATGTTGGAACCTAATTCACTTGTGTAACAGTTTGTCTCTAGAGACTTATTCATGTCATTATGAGTTTGGTCTTAATCTTTCATCCACCATAGCTTGTGTCATTCTCTAGATCTGCAGCTTGTCACATGGTATCAGAGCCCAATTGGGCATCGCACAACTCATACTTTGATTATCTAGTCTCCCTTCACCTCTGGTGCTCTCTAACTAGCTCACATTCAGGTCATATCTCTAGTTTTAACTTCAAATCTCAGTTGGACCTTGTAGCAGCCATAGCCAGACTGCACCTACCCACCTTGGAGCTTTTGGATCTCTCTCTATGGGCCATATCTTCAAGTGATTCCTTCTGGAGGTATCTTCCTCATCTCAAGACACTTCATCTTGGCACCTCAATCGAGGACATTGCTACTTCCCAGGTCCAACATTATAAAAATTGAAACACGTTGTCCTATCTGCGCATGTCCATGGTTGTACTGTTGTTGCCAATCGTATAGTTCGTGATTGACCCTGTGAGCATAGGGATTTTGAAGCTCACTATGCAAGCCTACTCCGCGTGCAATATCTTGGGCAATGGTCAAATCGTTGAGCTGCACAAACTGAAAGAACAGTTGGCTATCTGAAACCCTAGAGGAAGCCATATCTAGAAATTTGAAAAGCTTGGCAACCTTGTTTCTTTTCTCATTACCATCATCAACAGTGATTTTAATCACTAAGCAATAATCTTTGAAGTACATTACTATTCTAGAAGTGCCCTAGGAAGCTTAGAAGCCATCCACGAAGTTCCTGACAGAAAGCAGATCGAGTACTCTTTGAAGTACATTACCATTCTAAAAGCCATCCGTGAAGTTTCTGAGAGAAAGCAGATCAAGTACCGACTAGTATCCATTAACACTCAACTAGTGTCAATTTGACACTCATTCTCTTATGTCTCTTGACACATTAAAATACAATCTTTTGCTAGTTAACTGAAGTTTAGCAAGATTGCAGAGATTGAGCAAATAGCTAAATTCAACGGTGAAGGATGTCATGCTTGGAAGGAAAAGACCATGCATCACCTAATGCGGAAGGACTTGTGGGACCTGTTTGAAGATGATGCAAAAAACAAGAAGGAAGATGATGAAGACGGGTTCGTGGAAGAAGACCAGTTCAAAACCAAAGAATGGAAGAAGATGAATAATAAGGCACTAGGCATCATTGCCTAGGGACTAAGTGATGATGTGCTGCATCATATATTTGGCATTAGAAATGCTAGAAGCAGTTGTGAGGAACTTGCAGAATGTTTGATACCCAAGCAAAAAACTCAAAGGTAAAACCCCTCATGCAGTTTTATAAACTAGATATCAAAGACAGTGCTTCTATGACAACACACATTAACAAGTTCAAGAGCCTAAAAACCCAACTTGCAACTCTTAAGAAGAATATTGATGAAGATGAAGCAATAGCCGTACTGCTTGCAAGTGTAATCAAGGATCCATATGAGAACCTTGTGTCCACTCTAAGTAATGTTCCGAGTCTCTCACTCAAAGATATTGAGCACTTGCTGCTTGATGGAGAAAGAAAATTTAAAAGCAAAGATGTAAAAGAGACCAGCTCAAGGGGAAACCTCTTATACACTAGAGGAGCTACTGGACCCAAAGGAAGAGGTCAAGGATTCAACACCGACAACAAAAGTCGGATGACATGTCATTATTGTGGTTAAATTGGCCATATTGTTAGTGATTTCTTCCACAAGAAAAGAGCACAACAGATGCAGAGACCATCACCAAAGTCAATTTATGAATGAAGAAGAAGAAAAAGATACTTCCGCTACCATCAACAACTTTGGCAAGTTGTTCTAAGGAATTTGTTCCCATAGTGAATCTTTATGTTTCCCTTAGTGGATTTGATTTGTAAAACCCTTGCCAAAGATGTAAAGTCTCAAGCTTTAACTTGACTAGGCTGCCTATGAGCTAGTCTTCCGGGCCATGTTATCATGAACGGGGGGCAAAAGCCAGCAAGTGTAGGGACTCATCATCTGAGGGGGGGTCTTGAAAAATACACAAATGATGTATGCTCCAGGAAGAGCTATCCTGAATCCCATATGCACAATGAGGAAGGTGGAACAACACAAACTCTATAAAGCACTTGAATATGAAATGAATACAATGTCATGATGCTTTGTACTTTCAGTTAAGTGTAGTGACATTGTCAATTTTACACAAGATTGTCTTTATGTGTCCAAGCTAATCTACCTTGGAACCTTATTCACTTGTGTAACAGTTTGTCTCTACTTATTCATGTCATTATGAGTTTGGTCTTCATCTTTCATCCACCATAGCTTGTGTCATGCTCTAGATCCGCAACTTCTCACATGGTATCAGAGCCCATGGCACAACTCATACTTTGAATCTCTAGTCTCCCTTCACCTCTGGTGATCTCTAACTAGCTCACATTCAGCTCATATCTCTAGTTTCAACTTCAAATCTCAGTTGGACCTTGTGGCAGCCATGGCCAGATTGCACCTACCCACCTTGGAGCTTTTGGGTCTCTCTCTAGGGGCCATATCTTCAAGTGGTTCCTTTTGGAGGTATCTTCCTCTGCTCAAGATGCTTCATGCTAGCACCTCAATCAAGGATGTTGCTACTTTCAAGGTCCAACATTGCAGAAATCAAAACACATTGTCTTGTCTGCGCCCATGGTCATACTGTTGTCGCCAATCGTACATTTCACGATCAACCCTGTGAGCATAGGGCTTTTGAAGCTAACTATGCAAGCCTACTCCTCATGCAATATGTTTGGCAATGGTCAACTCATTGAGCTACACGAACTGAAAGAATAGCCGGCTGTCTTAAACCCTAGAGGAAGCCATATCCAGAAATTTGAAAAGCTTGGCAACCTTGTTCCTTTTCACATTACCATCATCAATAGTGATTTTAATCACTAAGAAAGGTGTTCTATGACCATGCACATTAACTACTTCAAGAGCCTAAAAGCCCAGCTTGCAACTCTTAAGAAGAATATTGATGAAGATGAAGCAATAGCCGTACTGCTTGCAAGTGTAAACAAGGATCCATATGAGGACCTTATGTCCACTCTAAGTAATGTTCCGAGTCTCTCACTCAAAGATATTGAGCACTCACTACTTGATGGAGAAAGAAAATTTAAAAGCAAAGATGTAAAAGAGACCAGCTTAAGGGAAAACATCTTATACACTAGAGGAGCTATTGGACCCAAAGGAAGAGGTCGAGGATTCAACACCGACAAACAGAAGTCGGATGACATGCCATTATTGTGGTAAAACTAGCCATATTGGCAGTGAATGCTTTCACAAGAAAAGAGCATAGCAGATGCAGAATGACCATCACCAAAGTCAATTTATGAATGAAGAAGAAGAAAAAGATACTTCCACTACCATCAACAACTCTGGCAAGTTGTTCTAAGGAATTTGTTCCCATAGTGAATCTGTATGTTTCCCTTAGTGGATTTGATTTGTAAAACCCTTGCCAAATATGTAAATTCTCAAGCTTTAGCTTGACTAGGCTACCTATGAGCTAGTCTTCCGGGCCATGTTAACATGAAAGGGGGGCAAAAGCTAGCAAGTGTAGGGACTCATCATTTGAGGGGGGTGTTGAAAAATACACAAATGATGTATGCTCCAGGAAGAGCTATCCTGAATCCCATATGCACTGTAATTTCAGTTAAGTGTAGTGTCATTATCGATCTTACACAAGATTGTGTTTATGAGTCCAAGCTAATCTATGTTGGAACCTAATTCACTTGTGTAACAGTTTGTCTCTACTTATTCATGTCATTATGAGTTTGTTCTTCATCTTTTATCCACCATAGCTTGTGTCATGCTCTAGGTCCGCAGCTTCTCACATTGCCTAGGGTGTTGTCCCACACTTGAGGACCCAGTTTGTGTAAAGGGGAGGTGCAATGGGTGTAGCTTAGGGAGACAAGGCTAACCATAGATGAGTATGACCTTGCTAGGTGTGTCGTACCCTTGATGAGCCCTAAGTGTGAAGTGGGGGAAAATAAGGGGATAGGGGGTTAGGCATGGAGTACTAAGGCCACCAGATGTACCTAACTTGAGAACCCCTAGGTGCAGTGGTTGTGGCACTCCGATGTTATAGTGGACTTCATTTGTTCTTTTCCTTTTTCCTCATTTTCTCTTTTATCTTTTGTTTATTTTATTTTCTTATTTTTTCTTTGTTTTCTTTTTCCTTTTCCTTCTTTTCTTTTTCTTTTTGGTACAAGTAGGAGGAGTTTAGCTAGATGCCATCCTTATGCTCTTTAGGAGCTTCATGAGGGAGACCTAAGGAATTTGTTGAGGAATACATGGCTTAGCATGTAGCCCTTTTGATTAATCCTTACATTGAGTGGGGTAGTAGAGAGGAAAGGATCGTTACATTTTGAGAACCTACTATCACTCATATATTCCAAGAGACTCATGCAAAATGTTGGCAAGTCATTGCACAACTATCTATTCCGGCATTAATGTCAAAGTAGAGTAGAGCAGGTGCTTTTCTTAGGTTACCAGTTATTGTTTTAGTAGAATTTGCAAGAGGTGGAGGTAATTACAAGTGGAAAGAAAAGCGGGGTCGAGGCATGCTGTGAACTTGTCCAAAAAGTGGGTAATGGAAGGTCAGAGATCTTGTGCTCCAAAGGTGAGGCATTCTTCAGGAGTGGTGGCATTGACGTTATAGATAAAAGGGAAGTCGAAACCTACCATGCTTCCCCTAGTCAAAATCCACACCGTGGTGCCTCATGTAAGCCATGTAGGTGGGATCATCCCTTTCATATGGTAGCGTGTTGAAAAAATCCATCCATGCCTCAAAATTAGTATCTTAGATTCTTTGACACAATTAGGTTGGGACTCCCAGCCTTTGGCTTTTCTTGGCTCCTCCATCACCTTATCCTCCCAATACCTCATAGGCTCTCTTCTCCATGATGTGGGTTTTCTTGCCCTCTCACCTAGCTACTACTTTCCTAGCCTCTTGGAGAGTTGTATGGCCCCTTCAACCACCTATGGGGGTAGTACCTTCTTCAGAGCATCAAGGTGGAAGAATTCAAATTTGCATGGTGTGCACCTGTTCTCCCATTTCTCCTAGTGATTCAACTCCCATGCCCAATTAATCGAAAATTGTTCCTCAATTTGCAACATTTGGACATCAAGTGTTGCTTGTGGCCTGCCAGTAAATTTTCTCATTGTGAGATCAACCAAATTTCCTACGTTTTCTTTTTGCCTTGATTATTCTTTCCATGGCTAAGTCTTCTTCTTGGCCTTTTGCTTCTATTGATGGAGGCGGGTGTGGGCTCTGTTCCACAAAATACCCCTCAAGGTTGTCAAGTGGCTCCAAATCAAGGGCTTTCTTGGTTGTGGTTCTACTTGGATGGTTATGGTTAGCTGTTCCTACTGTCCTTGGCCTTCAATTCCTAGCTTCTCTAAGTCTTCTCTAGAGAGCCCTACTTACAGGAGAATTTGCATTTATTGCTCTAGACTTGGGCTTGTGTTTTGAGCTTGTGTTCTTAGAGCCCATACTTTATGGCTCTTCTTGTGATTTTTAGTTTCTTCTTTAGGCCTTCTATGGCATCCTCATCTCTTGACTGAGTTACATGAAGCACAATATTTAGGAAGGCTTGTTGTTGGACCTCTATCCCCACTTGTTTACTACAAGCAAAGGAAGTGGAAAATGAGGCATCAAGAGAAAAAGTGCAAGGCGGAAAAAAAGGAAAGGCGCCCTACAAAAGAGTGGGCTCGAAGGAAATCTAAAAGCATAAGAACAAACACCAAAAGTCCAAGACACAACCATGGAAGGTGTAAGAAGCCAAAAGCAAGAAGGCATACCTTTAAATATAAAGGCATAGCCAAAACTTTTGTAAAAGAGTGCCAAGATCCCTCGTGTGCAATTTGCAACCATGAATGGGCAAGCGGACCAAGCTAGGAAGAGAGGAGGACAAATGGGAAAAATGGCCTAGGCCATGGCCGGTGGCCATGTAAAAAAGGGGATAAGGGGATGACCGCCCAAAAGGGGTTTAGGGTTTTGTATATAAAGTTCAAAAAGTGAATGAGAGCTCATTCTTTGGTGTGTGGAAAAGTGGACTCTTCTTCTTCTCTTTTACTTTCTTGTCAGTGCTTGAGGGAGGGAGTGTGAGTGAGTGAGGGAGTGAGTATGTGAGGGTGAGAGATCTTGGAGGTGAAGCCCTCCACCATCTCCTTGGGGAGTTTACTATATGTATATCCTCTACACGTGCATTCAAGGCCCATTTATAAATATCCTTATCTATGAATTTTTCATGAATAAAACATAACCCTTTTCTATTCAATATGTAAATAACCCCTTTATATTATACTCTTCTATATGTAAAAATGTATAAAAATGGTATTTTTAAAATACCTTATTTTGAACTCATGTGATGCACACATATATTCATGAGTAACTTACCAGATATCATCTCATCTCTTCTTCTTCTTCTTCTTCTCTTCTCTTCTCTCGTCTCGCACATGGCTATGGAGGATAGAGCTTGAAGGAAGAGGCTTGAGAATGCTAGAGCGTGCATCATGAATCGTGGAGCTATCGGAGTGCTTGAGAGATAAAGCAACTCAATTGGGAATTAAGGTAAGCTTACTACACTCGTAGAGAGGGATAGCATGTCGACTATGTGAGAGGTAGCCATTAGTGCTTGATTGAAACGCTTTGAACAATAACCGGTCTGTGGGTCTTGGCGGTTGAGCTTGAGCTCCTCCCCTCTACATTTCGGTTCCATTGCTAGGACCAAAGGATTCAAGCTTTAGCACTTACATGCTTCAAATAGAGCATCAAAGTAAGGGTTTCATCCCCGAACCGGAGCTTGAGATAGATATAAAGTTTTTGGTTTTTAATCCATGCTACAAGTAATTATTTTTGGTTTTTGATGATTAGTTGAGTAGGAGAAATCAATTCAGTACTTTGCTTTTGATTTTTGTCTCATTTAGAGTAGGATAGGAGGGAGAAATTGGAGTGCAAAGTTTAAGGTTCACTGATGTAAAATAGTCCTGAATAGGGCAAGAACAGGGAAAAATGGGGTAAAAATAGTGCTCAAATGTCTCGGAGTTACAGGTAGAGTGATCGGAAAGGCTAAGGTGCCGGCCAGCAAGGGTTTAAGGTCCTGGGTAACAAGGGAAAACCTCATTTGTAGTCATGGTTTTGTGTGTGTGTGTATGTGTGTGTGTGTGTGTGTGTGTGTGTGTGTGTGTGTGTGTGTGTGTGTGTGTGTGTGTGTGTGTGTGTGTGTGCGTGAGAGAGAGAGCTTGCAAGTCACGAGTCTACATTGGATTGATCAGAGCGTATCGGGGCATTCTACAACATTTAGGTGTAGGATGCCCTTGGTCTACACCTCTGCTTGATTCCTAGAAGTTTTTGTGGGTATTGGCAACATCAAAGTCTATATTTTTGGCAAAAACGTGATTGACAAATGTTTCGGCCGGCAGAATCGAATGCTTTCCATAGTGTCCAATTCCCAGAATTGGACCCAGTGAGACCATTTCGATTCCTAGAATCAAACTCGGGCAATTCTAGCCGTCCGATCGGACATACCCATCGAATTTTGAAAATCAAACATTCTGGAAATCAAACATTTTGAAGGTGGGATCGACTCCAAATTGAACCACTTCCTAATTGGACACACCACTTTCGTCTGATTCCAAAAATCGGATGAGAAGGAATTGGACATACCACCCTGTCCAATCGGACGCTTGGTCGTTTGATTGGATGCTTGGCTGTCTGATTGTAGCAATCGAACCACAGAATTGGACCTAGAATCTTGTCCAATTGGACACACATTCGAATTGGACCAAGCACCCCTATCCCATTTCAAGAATTGGACATAACCCAATCGGACCAACTCAAGCCTTCCAATCGGATACACCTTGCGTGATTGTGACAATCGGATCCGACCTTGTCCAATTCCTAGAATTGGACACTGGTACATCGGACATCTGATTTCCAAAATCGAACACTGGTAAATCAGTGAGAAAGAAAATCAGGAAATTTGACAAACCTCGGCTAACAATAAGCATGCCCCGCACCACAAGAACCCATCGAATGCCTCATAAATAGTTACAGACCTAGAAATCGTGGACAAATAATCTAGAATTGTGTTTGGTATTGTGGGATGATTGTAAATCCCCAACTTGAACCTGATTGAGCTTAACACAAAACAATGCAGCGAAAAATCCTAGGAGCTGGCAAGGATAGTGAACACACGGACCCTGTCAAGCCAACCCATAGACAAGAGTGCTAGGGCTGCACACACTTTGTTTTCTCACTCACACTGACTTCCAGAACTTGAAACACACTTAAGGAGAGCAAAGAGCCAAGTTGCGCACAATGCACTGAAAAGAATGCATCTACATGCATATGCACGGAGTGAGGGTAAGTTGAGGACTCGTTGCAATTAATAAAGAACTCGCTCAGATATAAAATCTTGAAGGAACCCACTAGTAGGAGAACATCCCATGACATAGAGGGGTGATCGAATCCCCAAAAGTAGGACTAGACAAGTAATGCGACCAAAGAGCTAGACATAGCAAGGACCGAACCCATCGGGGAAGTGGATCTACATGACCTAATTTACCTAATTAACAAGTTGGTGCAATAGGAAGCCCTAGACATGGAGGAGGGCAGCTCAAGCCGAAGAGGCTACGAGGAGCTTGACCTAGGAGACCTTTCCGAAGCTGTCCATGGTGAATAAATATAGCACTCAAACTCAGCTAGAAAACCACGGTAGACCTATAGAGGACATCATAGCATACCTGAGGAAAAGAGTAAGTTGACTCGAGGCTCTACAAGGCCTAGCCGTGTACAACATGGACCAGCAAACTAGGAGCTTGTGCTAAAGCTTGGAAATGTGAGAGATTCAGAGAGTGCTAGCCTTAGCAGATAGGAATTGATTGGAGAGCAAGAAAGCACTCAAAGGGGACCTCACACTGAGTGAGCTTCTGACGAAGTGGTTGCTAGATAACACGGTAGTAGAGAAAATCACTATAGCATTAGCAACATTGCTCCTATCGGGGTTAGGGGTTAACCAAAGCTCTAAGAGCCAATTGAAAATTCCGATGGTGCCAAAGCAGTTGGACAAATATGAAGAAAATGATGACCCATATAGCTTTGTGGAAGAGTTCAAGCAGGTCTATGAGGCCAACAGCCTTACCAATCCTACTAAACACTCCCAGGCTTTAAGACTGTGCTTAGGTAACAAGGGTTGGTAGACTTGGTACACGAGTTTGGATGCTGTAGAACGTACCAATTTCAATAGCTTGAAAAATCTCTTCATTAAGAGACTTTTCGAACCTAGGCACTCTGATAACCTGCTAGTGTGACTCATGAACATCAAGCAGAGAGAGAAAGAGGATATTCAAGATTATGTAACCCATGTGAGGAGCCTCTTCAAGAGAATCCATATGGGCAAGAGACCAATCGAGAGAGTAGTATCCACGGTATTCATCAATGGAATACAAAATGAAGAGCTCTATAAAGCCTTGGTTGGCAACTCAAGCTTATAGCGAGATGCACTGGCAAGTGTCAGTGAAGAAGCTATTAGAGTGGATGACCAGCTCAAGGAAAGAGGCTCTAGAGGCTCAGATCGAGAAGAGTCTAGTCCTAGGAGTTCCAAGAGGGCCTCAATGTTGAGTGAGAGAGCAGATCCAAGTGCTTAGGATAAAGGGAAGAGCACTGATTCGGGACAAGAGCTAGCATAGATTAGGATGGACATAGCCAAACTACAAGAGATGATGAGACGGCCAACATGCCCACACGTCCAATGTGTGAATTGTGGCAGAAACCACTTGCCAGCTGAGTGTCAAGATCCTAGGTCATGACCTTGTGCTAATTGTGGTAGGTTTGGTCATGACACCATGCATTGTTGATTACCATGTAGGCTCCCATACTCGCATCCTTACGATCAACCCTACCTTGCAAACAGGCCACCAAAACTCTTTGGAAGGGGAGCTCCATTGGCTCTCTTGGCACCTAACAACACCAATTAATCCATCCCTAGGTTGGAAATAAATCCTACAGGTATCCCTAGACCACCTGGACCCTATGTGACCCACCCACAAAGTGACACTCCAGTCCATTATGAGCCTAGTAGTGACAAGCCGTATGTTAGCCCATATGTGTTGTACAATGAGAAAGGAAACACAATTCTTATGGACTATCGACTAGTACCAATGATGGCATTAGGAAGAGGGAGAGGCAAAGGCCTAGAAGCAGAGACCCAAGAGCGGACTTGTGGTCACCCAGGACACATTTCTTCATATTGTCCCGAGAGAGAGTAACAAAATAGAGATACGGCTGACCTAAGATGCGTAGAGTGTGGAATCACTCATCTCTTTGTTGATTTCCCTAGGTGGAGGCCATCTCCTAATTCTGCAAATGAGCCATCGGTTCCATTGGGGTTGTTTGGTGACACTTGATGGGGAGGCCATGCCTATGCCGTTGCATGTCATGACCCGTGCGCAGACAAAGCAGGCCGGCATATCATTGCTAGGGCCTTGCAACCTTAACACAACCTTAGTTGCAAAAAAGAGTTGAAGACGAAGGAAGAAAAGACCAGACGCTAAGGTTATCCTCAAAACAAAAAGTGCCACAACACTATCGATTGGATAGAAAGTCATTGACATAGAGGAAGAAATGTCGGCCCCACGAATGGCTAAAAAGGGAAGCGCTAAGGTCGGGGAGTATCCCAAACCGAAGCGCCAACTTGAAGCCATCAAGAAGGTGATAGAGTGGGTGATGGAGGCCCAAGAGCACCTAAAGGATGCCGAGCCTGTACTAGAATACAAAATTGATGATCTCCCAAGCATAAGCATGCCAATCTCTCTCCCCCATGACCAAGATCAAGGGAGTTGATGGCACCACTAGCTGGGCCACCTAGACAAAGTCTAAATGCTCCAGGCCAGCAAACCATTCAGGGCCATTGGCCAAGAACCGCAAAATTAGGAGAGAGACAAGTGACTAGCAACCTCCTCAATACACTGGTGACCACCCCTGTAACTCTAAGCTTAGGCAACCTACTTAGGCAGCATCCAATGATATGGCTAGAGCTGAATAATGGGTTGAAGAACCAAATGAGCCAATTACCATAGACTTGCCTGAGCACAATGCAGAAACTTAAATACTGAGTTTGATGCTACACTCCATATCTAAATCCTTGCATGTTAATGCCTTTTGGTAAGGCATAGAAATGCATGCAGTTCTGTCAGTCTTAGCATTGGGGGAGTCCACAAGAAAGGGGATTGTGGACATGGGGGCAGGAGTGAGTATGCTAAGCCATGCGGTACTCCAAACTTGGGGTAACCCATCGGTTGGGACTGCTAGGTTCAATGTCACACTGGCTAACGGAATGAAGGTGAAACCATTCAAAGTGTTAAAAAATTGGCCAATGAAGATCACAAGAATCTAATTCTCTGTTGACTTCATAGTCATGAAGGGAGTGTACTACAACATCTTGCTAGGTTGACCCTAGATGTGCAACGCGAGAGTCATAGAGGACTGGGGCAATGGTCTTATCTTCCTGGGCAATCAAACGGAGGCTGTAAGAGTGGAGATGGACACATGGAAGACTGCACATGTCGACTTGGATGCCATCTCCACCATGCTGAAGGGCAATAGATAGACTAGAGGATGCTATGGGACCCTTACCAAGTATATCCCATGCCCTGAAGAAGAGTGAGATTGGATGCATGTTCTTGCTACCATCGACCTACCATTCTCAAACACTGAAGAGTACAAACAAGCCATCAAAGTAATTGGAAAACTCAAGGATATCCCCTCAGTGCCAGTCCCTGGAGAATGATGAGTAATCGAACAAAGATAGCTTTGATGATGAATATGAGGATTGATGTTTCTTTAGTGATGAGAGCAAGGAAAACCGATATCATAGAATACGACACTAGGGGACATGTAATTGAACAAATATGAGTAGACTCTAGACCACGTAGGTAGAATTCCCTTAGAGTAGAGAAAGGAGTTAGACATAAGAACTGTGATCAAACTTGGTTGGAGCACACAAGTGCAATCGACTACGAGCAGGCAGCCCTAGCCTCACCGAGTTATGCACCATTGCTGCTAACGGACTCACCTTTTGAGCTACGACCACCAGGAGAGAGAGCCCCTCTTCCAGTGAAGATGGAGAGTTTAATTTTGAATCAAAAGTCAGCTCACATTGTGATCTAGAAATACCTTGATCCCCCAAGACTAGATGCACCAAGGGGGACCTACCCGTCCACCTAAGGCACCGACGGTTAAGGGAGGAATGATGGAAACTACCTAAAGAAACATAGACAAAAGAATAACAAAAACCACAAGACCTTCCAAAATGATTCATGAATGGAGCCCCAAGAGAGACACCAAGGAAAAGGGGATTCTACTGCAAGAAAATATATCTTGTAACATCAACAAGCTTTTATTTTATTCTTTTGATGACCAAAACAAAGAAAACAGCAATTCTTCACGTAGCATCATAGTAGATATCTCCCACAGATTTGATAGAATCAACCATAATCTTCTACATCTTCATAGAATCCATCAATATAACAAGAAACATAAAAGAATACACCATTTTGGAATGGAAATCAATCACATAGTATTCATCTTCAATGTCTTCTTTCCCTCTCAATCTCTCATATACAGATACATTGTTTTGATAGAATTGGCTATCTCTCGCATATGATCTCTCACACACTCATACACTCTCAATAATACATCATCTCCTCACTAAAATACTCAATAATAGAACTTAATAATCCCTCTTACGTCATGGATGCACCTCCCAAGAGGTATGGGAGGTATGAAAAGGCACCAGAGCCACTACAGTGTCTCTTCATAACTTACTACTGTCACTGTCACTTCAGTCTTCTATTTAGTCTTCAGGACTGCTTCTTCCAATTTTTTTAGTTCTTTTGAACTTATATTCATCCTTTCCAAAAGTTAGAAAAATTTTCCAAAGTCACACATACATTCTACATAACACTTACAGAAGATCTACAGAACATGAACAGAGCAGAGACAGAGTAGAGACAGAGGCTCTACAGAAGGTTTACAGAGGGTTATAGAAGGTCATCAGAGAACAGCAAATCCTCATAACTCATACTAAAACCATTCCAAACTATCAAAAAATATTCAATAAACTTTCAAAATATTTCAACCTTTATCAATCATCAATCCATGCTTCATACAGAAGAAAATTAGAACAAAATAGAAGCTATACAGAAGGTATTAGAACCAATCAGAACCTCAACAGAACCCATCAAAATATCACATAGCCTCATATTTCTACTAAGAAACATCATGAACTTCGAAAACAT
Source organism: Lygodium microphyllum (assembly GCF_053477565.2). Classification (NCBI taxonomy): domain Eukaryota; kingdom Viridiplantae; phylum Streptophyta; class Polypodiopsida; order Schizaeales; family Lygodiaceae; genus Lygodium; species Lygodium microphyllum. The sequence goes on along the minus strand of NW_028229565.1, from coordinate 278,178 downwards.
AATAAATATCATCTAAAACACTCTTAAACACTTCCATTAACAAGCATACATCACTCTAAATCCATCAAAAATCAACCATTCAGACCTCAAAAACAACAAAAATCAATCAAAAATTCAGTCTTTTTCCACTCTCAACATATCCCCATACTTAGAAAGGAAGTGTCCTCGCGACCTAAGGAAAAGAAGAATGTAAGTTCAGTAAAGAGCTCAATTTGATCTTCTATATTATCTTCAACAATCACTCCACCACGACCCCAACTTATCACCTGTATCTAGAAAAGAATATTGCTAAAGGAAAACTTTGTTATTCATTAACACATCTGATAAAAAATAAAAAGTCATAACAAATTTGTAAAGGATATAAGAGGTTCTTTAGCTTTGCATTGTAGGTTTGCCATCCACCATCACCATCAATAGTTGAAAAGAGAGCTCTCAAACAAATTATTCAACCAGCACAAACTCATCTCATATAAATTAATACATCACAAACACAAACACAAACATCTGAATGGCACCTCCAAAAAAATATCTCATTAAGAAGCATAGAAGATACATTCACGGATATCAATGTAGATGATCCCTCTTAAAAGCTTGATGATTACGAAAGCGATCCAGGGATAAAGACTCATCTACAAAAGATTTTGGAAGATTCTGAAAGAATTGAAGGCAGCACATCCATTCTAGCAAAACAAGGTATCTGCTATATAGACAAAGGGCATGAAAATATAGGACATCCAACTGTTGGAAATCAATGTTCACATTGACATTCATACAAAGCTTTGGAATGGCCTTTTGATCGTTATGGAAATGCCTATGCATATATGATAGGTACCAAGCAAAATGGGCTATCAATCTCACTGAAGGATCTAGAGATTGTGAATATTGTTGAGAAAAATGGAGGTAATTTTGGTATGCTTGACTAGCAGTTGTCCAGTCCCCTGGAATTAATGGCCAATTAATCTGTGGTCTCGTGAGAGAATCAGTTGAGCTCCATCCTCTTCTTCTCGGAATCTGCTAATCAAATCCTTCATACCCACTAACCAACTGAGGGGGTTGAGAAATAGAAGTGGTAGGAGATGGAAGAGGAATGAGTAAAAGAGGATGAAGATATGGGTAGGCAAAATCATAAAATGAGGAATAAGCTAAAGAAGGAGTAGCTGAAAATTTAAGCGAATCAATTAGGAAAGGTGTCAATTGAGAAGCAGAAAAAGTAGAAGGTATATGGATAGATGGAGAAGGACATGGCAGAGAAGGGGAAAATACTCGATCTTCAATGAAAGAACAATAGGTAAAGATTGGAATTTGAGGAAACCCCTAAGGTTAGAAAAGGAGAGGTAAGTGTAACGTGTCCACCTGTTCGCACATCTCCGCCGCCTTCTCTTCTACCTCTTCCTCCCCCTCCCATGCCTCTTCCTCCCCCTTCCACGCCTCCTTCCACTCCTCCTCCCATTCCTCCCCCACCAACCCTGCCACCCAACCTAACCCCCCTAACCCCAGTTACCCCAACCCAACGTAACCCCCCTAACCCCAGTTACCCCAACCAAGCCTAACCCCCCCAACCCCAGTTACCCCTACCCTAGCCCTCTTTCCCACCCCTATCTAATTACCCCCCTCATAGCCCTCTTTCCCACCACCCCCACCCGTAGCAAACACGCGGTCCCCCCATTTCTTACGGAAAAAAAAATCTACAACAACCCCCCACACGCAGGCCCCCTTGTTGCCCGGTGGTCCCTTCTGTGCATGTGCTCGCACGGAACTTGAAGTGTGTATGTCTATACGTGAGCTGCCACAGCGAGTGTTCACGCGCGAGGACGTGCGTTTGGTCTTATCCATGCGGTGGTGCGTACCGTCCTCGAGCACACGCAGTTGTTCACATGAAGCCCAGGTATGTCCTATGATTTTTTACAAACCCGTGAAAAATACCTAAAAACACTTGAAAACATTTAAAAATTCAATTTAAAAACAAAAAATTACTGAAAATTTTCTTACTAAATTGGCTATTTTTTATTTATCTTGATGATGATAATATAGATAATTAATTGCAAAAAAATTAACAATTTTTAAATCCTTTTAAAAAATTCACTAAAAATTGAGAAAAATTCATTAAAAATCCCTAAAAAATAGAATTAAATTCAAAAAATGCACAAAAATTTCCATCAATGCATTTGACTACTTTTGGAATATTTTATCAGCTGAAAAAGCCTTGACACAAGATCACCCTATTATTTTCGAACCCAAATGATAAACTTTTAATCTAAATCCATAAAAAACTCATTTTAAATGCAAAAAATAGGCTATAAAATTACAAAAAATAATAAATAAATAAATAAAATATAGATCCATGGTTGAAGCCTGATGGTCTCATTCTCACTTAGGTTTGATTGATATCCTTATAAATAAAACATTAAAAATATACATACAAATAAGCAAAAAAGAGAAAAAAACACCTAAGTTACAATTAAAATAATAATAATAATATCACCCAAACACTAATCAACATTACCTAAACCAAATGTGATCCCACTAACATCCCCTTGATATTTATTTTGTTACTCTGTGCGCCCTCAGTCTCTTGCATACACACCCTTACTAGGTATCTATCTTTCATGCTTTATTTATTTTTGGTCATCCCTTAACCACAGTTAATTGTTAAAATGAACTTTATTCGCCCAATTTTTCACACGCGCTCGCACTTAACACACATTTTTCTAATAAATTAAAATCAACCCGCCGTTCACTTTGCACGTACTATGTGCACTTCAGAGGCACTTTAATTTTAAATAAAAATGAACTTGTTGTCACAAAAATACATGCGCTGAAAAAAAAGAGTGCTTCAGACACATTAAATTTTTAATCGATGAATATGTATTTAGAGACCTAAGTCTGGGTATCGAAGTTTGGGCTTCGTTAAAAGCATCATTTTACATTAATAAATTGTAACTAACAATTTAAAAATGAACCATCATTTTCTTATTAAGGTTTACAACCTAATAAAATTTCAACAATTGTTAATAATTTATTAAAACGAACTCTTTACTAAAATCATTTTCCTTAGTACATTTTTTTTCTTTTTAATAAATACGCTTTGTGGGATGGACACGTGCAATCCTTTAAGCTGACATTTTTTATCAAAGTTCTGGTTATGTCATGATTAGGTTATTGAGGTATTATTGTTTGATTGTGTGATACGATTACGAGTGCGGTCTGTAGTTTTCTTTTCTGCATGATACGGGGTCTTGGGTGCCTGCTTGTTGCATAGCATGAAGCTTTCGGTTGCATATGTGTAGAGGCCATGCCAAATTTTTTCTAGGATGTGGGTTGTTTGGGGTGGTCAGTTGGTTAGCTACGCCTATGTGTGCTTATTTTGATCGATTTTTTTTAATGGCTTTTTTGTTGTTCATGCATTCACTATGATTGTTTGTGTTTGTGATGTGTGCTTATATTCCATCTGAATGGCGCTTCAAGCTCCTCCTCCTATTCAGTATGTCCCATTGATCAGTAGGGATTATTCTTCCCTACTGACTTTTAAGCCTATTGCAAAAGCTAGTCTTGCATCTTTTGTGGCTGCTTCACTCCCTTTGCTTCTAGACGATCCAGCCCTTTGTGATGAGTTTCTTGCATCATACAGTAAGAAATCGGTCTTGGTGCATGGTACTTTCATGGTCTTGACACCTAGAGGGTTAGGGAAGGCTTTGTCTCTTCCCTACAAAGGAGAACCCTTTGTTACAGCCAAACACTTATTCTCAAATGATGAGATTCTCAAGCTGTTACAAAAGCATACTAAAGAGGTCCTCGATGTCAAGAAAGTGATTAACACTTCAAGAGTGTCTTTCTCAATGATCACTGATCCTCTCTGGAAGCAAGTCTACCAATTTCTCCAGGACAGGTTCATACCTGCCAAGACACCATCTCACTATTTGTCCAAGGAGCTCTTCACAGCTTCTAGGATGCACTACAAAATATAGGCTTTATACCGACGTTAAAAGCGACGAAAATGTAAATAACAAAATTTGCCCCCGTTGTCGCAAAAAGCATCGTTATTGGCGACGCCATAGAATAGTTGGCATCAACGTCGGTATCAGCATCATTATTGGCATCGGTATCAGCATCACAATACCGATGCCAATAATGACGCTAATACCGATGCTCTACGACGCTAATATAACGATGCCAATAACGACACGTTCAGTAAATTTGCGATGGCTAATAGTGACGGTAACAGGAAAAACAAAATTGTGGCAGGTACTGTGTGCTTTATTTGGGCCATACAAAATAGTTTCTGCATTGTGTACAATGCTCGTGTAAACAAAAACAAAGTATACTAAAATCATAACATTGATACATAAAAAAAATACATGATCACATAATGAAAGCGACTAGTACAATCATGACAAGATATCATACTACATAGAAAATGTCTACACAGATCAAGTGACCAAAAAGGAAAGGTGTGTGAGCTCGAGGGATCCAAGGGTGAGCTACATATCCTCACCATTCGAAAGCTCGTCCTGCCGCAAAGGAGCATCAAACGGACTCTGCAAAAAAGAAACAACAACACATCAGTCCACCATACAATAATGCATTCTAATTAAACATGGTAACTATGGACAAGAAAGATGAGTGACTTACAGGGCCGCCGCATCTATACAATCGGTCGATCAATGCAGTGAGACCGTGCCTCTCTACATATCGAGTCTCAAGGTCGGTCGGATCGCAATTTGTAATGGAGTGCTGCAAAGAAAACAAAATACTAACTGTTAGAAACATGATTTTCAGTACAAAGGATATTGCAAAAAAATAAACAAGCAAAACAAAGGAAAAACTTACAAAGTCCTCCAGATATGTCCTGTGGCCGCCACTCCCAAGATGATGGACCACTCCGGCCTCTAGTCGTGCCCTCGGGGCCTCGCGCTGCTGACTCCAACGTCCTAGAGAAACTGTAGCTTCCTCCCTTAGTCGATGCTAGTTGTCCGCGTCTAGCCACTTGAGCTTTGCAACCCCACTCCTGAGTGCCTTGCATGCATCCGATCGTCTGTGTGGCATATATGCACGCATGCAGTCCATCATCCAGCTCGTAGAAAATCTATCTGCTGAGGCTGGAACCGAAAACTCCTCATACAAGGATGCTACTATGTAGTCCTTGCTCCCCTCCGGTATGTTCTTCCAATGATCTAAGGCGTTGTGCCGAAAAACTTGTTGGTGCAACTCTCTCATGTGAGCCATCACCCTCCTCCCCTCATTATTCATGATGATGGCTCTTGACCTATCATCGACAAGATAGGCATATCCCCTTGGGGTATGCCTAAGATGGGTCCTCTCCCACTTGCATCCACGCTCTTGGGCATATCAAGGAGACTCCTGTGCATCCGGTGTACCGACCGGGGTAATATTTGTTGACCATAGGGGCGCCACCTGCAGATGACTGAGCAAAAGCTGGAGTAACTAGAGTAGATGTCCCATCAGGTGTGACAAATCCTGGAGGTGACGCAACTCTAGCAAAACGACGAGACGGAGACACCGTGTCCGTGCCTCCATAGCATCCACCTGAGCCTGAGCCACGCTCCTTGGAACCGCCATGAGAGCGAGGAGTTGCACATGTATCCCATGCTGACCGTGGGCTCACTGCCTCCGTATCTCTGCAGGATCCCCCTGACCCTGAAGCACTCCCTCCCTATGGGCCAAGTCTGGAGCGTCGACCTCTTCTGCTCAAAGCTGAAGCATCCTATCGCGCTGAAGTAAATCTAGCAGAGCGACCTGACGATATTTGAGACAGCTTCTGGTCTGCCATGTCTCTGAATCTTGCGATCTGATCTGGAGACATGTGCGTGGAGATATCATGCAACTCCTCATCGCTCATTCCTCGACTCATCTTGAAAATGTCACCTACACAGACAAAAAATAATGTTAGCATAATCAATTTAAATCATACAAAGCATGGTAATATAAATCCTAAAAAAATGATCTCACTTAAAATGCATATCTTATGTATCCTTATAAGCGATTAGTCAACGAATTAAGTAAGTGGATGCTCCAAGTATGAAGTATCCTATGGTCCCGTGTCAATCTCCTGACACAACTCCGCATACACTGGAAGGTCGATAGACATGTCACCACAAAAGGATGATTCCACCTCGTTCTCAAAGAATTCTTGGACTCCTGTATTTCCATCATTGTTAGCCGATGTTGGCTCCAAGATTTCTGTGGCCTCCACCTCTTGCAATATCGACCCCTCTATTTGCATATTGTCCTTATCTATGCTCGGAACATCGCTTTGATCTGCACTTCGGGGAGCTGAAGGTATAACATACCACCATCGAGGTTGTCGGGGGTTTGGATAGAAAATTACATATTCACAAACACGCACAAGAGAGTTTAAACTATTGTGACATGTACCATGTCGTAATACAATTAAAAAACAAATGAGTTCATGCACCTGTTCACAATGGGCCAGCAACACAAAGGTGTCATGCAATCCATTTTTTTTCGGAATCTATTTCGAGAAATCTAGATGGACCTCATCGAACTGTTGCTCTAGCTCCTTCAAGTACCACTTTGAACCACTGCACATCGAATAGTATCATGGAGAAGCTACGGTAATCCACCGTAACAATACTTTGCAAGTTCCCAAAATACTCCATCTCATCTATAACCATGTTTGGATCTATTGCTCGTCGTCGGCTCTCCTGCTCGAACCTTGCCATGATACCATAGTCCATTATGGAGTGCATTTTGTCAATACGCTCCACACAAAAATGTCATCCACGCGACCATGCTGTACTATATATTTTGTACTATATATTGAAACACTCAAATTAGTTGTCGCATATAAAATATAGATACGACAAATCCTAAACACCTAATCACCTTTGGACTATATCCCCTCGAGGATTTCCACTCCTCCATTGAGACCTCTGCCTCTTCGCGAGACGCTGTGGTCAAAGCTTCATGCAACTATCATGTTGACATGAACCGCGGCATCTCCTCCATGCCCTTGGGATATCGAATCGATCGATGATGCATACTACGTCAAAATTCAAATCGCGCTTCCTCTCAATCTTGCCTAGCAATTTGGTACTTGGCGAGCCACGTCTCCATAGAGGCATGGTGCATTATACAAAAGCGATTCACCTTCTCCTCCATTGCAGCATCCATTCTTTTTTCTACCCCATTTCCAACCACCACATCTCCTGTTAGTCTATCATCGTCCTTCAGCGACCATAGCATTTTGTTGTCTGGATCTCATACCCATCAAAGTGCGGATAGACTTGACTACTTGCTTCACAATGCACTCTTCTTTAGTGGACAAAACCCAAAGAGCGCGAGGTAATTGTACACGACCATCAGGACTCAACTGTGGCCAAAGCGCCTCCGTCTTGCCTACCTCCTTCAAATCCATTCATGTCCCTATAGTGTCTCTCTTTCCTGTGATGTGGTTCCATAGCAAGCTGCCCACATTCTTGAAAATATGCATGGGATCCAACAAGTCATTGACCTGTAAGTGGGTCCAATATGGCAACTCGTAGAAAACTGAGAACCGCCGCATTCCGTTTGGATGTGACTCCGCATGGACAATTTTCAGCTCGTACCAGCTTGTGGCATTCATACATGTTGGAGGTCATCCAAGAAAACCTTCCTTGATTTCATGATCCTATGGCAAGAAAGTGGCGTGTCCTTGATATACCATCTTCTTCATGGTTTGTGACCTTCGAGAGTCTAACTATGGCCCGCACAATGGACATGCATAATAACCTGAGATAACCAGACCTGTTCCAACACCACGACCCAATGAATACAAGCTTGAATGAGATAAAATATAGATATTACCAATGAGAACAGAAGCCTATTTACCTGAGCACTCTCCGAATCCCAGAAAGTCATGCATCGTCCACATGAGAATGGCTTGAATATTGGCGGACCGTCGACCATCGCGCTTACTCATATCTTACACAGTGACCCCCTCCTCCCACAAAATCTTAAGCTCATCAACTAATGGACGAAGATACACATCCATATTTTTGACTTTGTAGTGGCCAAGAATGATTAAGCTAAGGATGAGATGTCCTTTCTTCGTAGAAAAAAATGGAGGGATATTGTACTTGACAAGGACTATAGGCCACACACTGTAAGAAGTTGAGCGCAGACCGAATGCGTTCACGCCATCCATTGCAAGACAAAGCCAAAGATTCCTTGGCTCTCAGGCAAAGCCTGGGAAGGTAGAATCAATGTGGCTCCATGTGCGTGAATCCATTGATATTCGTTGAACTCCATCCATGGACCTATTCTGCTCATGCCACGTTGTCAAGCTCGCCATGTCGGATGTACAAAACATGTGGTTTATGCAGGGGATAAGCGGAAAGTGTCTGAGAACTTTTTGAGGGATGGTTTGCCCTTGCAATTCCTGTCGAGACCTATGAGCACCACACTTTGGACATGTCTCCATAGTCTCGTATTCTCCTCGAAACAGTATGCAATCATTGATACATGCATGGATGTTGTTGTAGTCCATGCCAAGCTTTCGTAAAATGAGAGCGGAATTTTGATGCCGAGAAGTTCTAAAGTGTATGACTATTTTTTAGCCCTCTTAAGGAGTCGATGTAATGGTACCCATAAAAAAAGCAAAGTGGATACCATTACCATAATCATGGATATGCTATCATTCCAATATATGTTATCTTTCTCTTTCTCTCCCTCTCCCTCCCTCTCTTTCTCTTTCTCTCGCATTTCCTCTCCCTCTCACAATATATCTTAAGACTCTCCAAAAGCAAAAGGGAGAGGGAGAGAGAGAATGCACTCTCCCTCCCTCTCCCTCTCTTTCTCTTTCTCTCCCTCTCTCATTTCCTCCCTCTCCCTCTCTCTCTCCCTCTCTCTCCCTCTCCCTCTCTTTCTCTCCTTCTCTCTCATTTCCTCTCCTAAACAAGCAAAAAATTAAGTGATTTAAACCTTAAATAAGCAAAAGGGAGAGGGAGAGAGAGAATGCACTCTCCCTCCCTCTCCCTCTTTCTCTCTTTCTCTTTCTCTTTCTCTCCCTCTCTCATTTCCTTCCCCTCCCTCTCCCTCTCTTTCTCTCCCTCTCTCTCCCTCTCCCTCTCTTTCTCTCTTTCTCTCTCATTTCCTCTCCTAAACAAGAAAAAAAGAAAGTGATTTAAACATTAAACAAGCAAAAGGGAGAGGGAGAGAGAGAATGCACTCTCCCTCCCTCTCCCTCTCCCTCTCCCTCTCCCTCTCCCTCTCCCTCTCCCTCTCCCTCTCTTTCTCTTTCTCTTTCTCTCCCTCTCTCATTTCCTCCCCCTCCCTCTCCCTCTCCCTCTCCCTCTCTTTCTCTTTATCTCCCTCTCCCTCTCTTTCTCTCTTTCTCTCACATTTCCTCTTCTAAACAAGCAAAAAAGAAAGTGATTTAAACCTTAAACAAGAAAAAGGGAGAGGGAGAGAGAGAATGCACTCTCCCTCCCTCTCCCTCTCCCTCTCCCTCTCCCTCTCCCTCTTCCTCTCCCTCTCCCTCTCCCTCTCTTTCTCTCCCTCTCCCTCTCTTTCTCTCTCATTTCCTCTCCTAAACAAGCAAAAGAGAAAGTGATTTAAAACTTAAACAAGCAAAAGAAAGAGAGAGGGAGATTCACCGATGAGATATGGCGAGTGTGGGGCGGCTCCTCTTTGCGATGAAGGCTCCTCCTCTCCTTCGCGAACAACGGCAGCCACGGCGGCGGCAAGTCTTCTTCCTCTCCTTCTCTCACGACGGTCTCTCTCTCCCTCGCTCTCGCTCTCAAAATACACAAGCCGCAAACGCGAAATGAAACAGCACTCGGTTTCGGCCCGCTTTTTTTCCCTGTGGACCGTCGCTATTTGTGTCACTATTTGCGTCGCAAATAGCGATGCAAATAGTGATGCAAATAGCGACGCCGCTACTCGCCGTCGCTAATCGGCATCGCTACTAGCTCAAATATTCAACGTCGAAGGCAGCGGCTCAATCTAGGACGATTTTAAGCGGCAAAGTGCTTTACAGCTTCCCGAGCGACACTTGTCGATTTTTCATAATCTTTCAGACTATCGTGCGGGTTGAAAAGAGTTACTGGCCAATGCGGGATGCCGAGCCGGATGCCCAAGATTTTTCAGAGGCTCGATTCGGAGTCCGGACGGGGAAATGGCCAAGAAACCGGGCAAGATGCGAAGAGGTGGACATTAGAGTGGTCAAATGGGTAATGCCTCTTGGGAGCCCAACATTTTATGCCACTTAGCAAGAAAGATGAAAAAAAACATGATCAAGAAGGAGAAGAAGGCGCCAACAGATCACGCCGAAAAATGCGCTTCTTGGGGATGGAGGCATTATGCAGCCTGTGAACAACCATGGCAATTGATCATTGCCCTTCAATCCCCCCTGGATGCCGATCATTTCGCCGTGCTTCGCTCCTCCAATGGCGGTCTCTATGAAGATCTCTTATTTCAGTATTTCTCTCTCCTCCCTCTCTCTCTTCTAAAGGCAGATTCATGTGGTGAAGAAGAAGAAGAAGAATGGATGACGGATGCTTGTCCAATGAAGACCGGATTGCTCCGTGGTTCAAGAGGAAGGAAGATTGCTGATTGTGGACTGTCATGAGCATTAATGGTTGCTGGAAATAAGTCCTGAGACATGGCAAATAAAAACCCGCAACCCGCAAAGAACGGTAATTCCATTTTTACAAAGGAAATTGATGTTTTATGCAATTTGCTTCATGAATATTTGTTCCCATGGGATAATTATGCATTATGATATTGCTTGCTATGATTTTGATCAGTTTATGCTCAGAAAATCAAAAAATCATAAGTGTTGTGAATGAAATTAATAGTGTAAAACCCGTAAAACACGCGAAATATGGAAAAATTGGGTGTTTTTGAGATATAAATGGAAAATATAATAAGATACACCAACTAAATTTGTGTTTTTGCTGCAAATGAACCTAAGGGCCATAGCCCACAACTCATTTTGTATTTTTAGTTATTTAATATTGCAAAAAATACAAGAAAAATAGAGAAAATGGAAAAAAATAAGGGAAAAATGAATTTTGAGTGCAGAAAATTAAGGAAAAATAAGAACCATGTTTGTGGATGTATGGGGGGTCTGAAGTATGAGGTTTAGCCTCAGTTCAGCCCCACCTTTATGTTTTAGTGAGTTTTTATTGCTTTTCATACAATAAAAATGTGAAAAATGAACCCTAAACCTATGCACCATGCACCACCTAGATGGGTGAGGGGGTAGAGTGTATAAAAGGTGTTTAAATGATGAATGAAATGATGAAAATCTTGCTGGTTTTTATGCATACCATTTAGGTTGGTCGATAATTAAAAATTAAGAACCTAGTAGCACGAGGGTTTCTCGGTGCTAGGTTCATGCCACGCCACATACGAGCGATAGTCGAAATCATTGAAAGAAATGTTTTCCACATGTGCACAAATGTTGATTTTCTTAATTGGTTGAGCACGTGGACATTCACAATTTGCATGAAGCATGAAATTTAAAAGGTATCAGACAATATCTCCTGGATGCATGGCAATTGCTTTCTAGAGGAATATGACCAACATTGAGTGAGTAAAGTTGTCCCAAGTTGTAGGCTAGGCGTTGGGTCTAAGGGAAAAGGAAGTGAAAAAAATGGTACGTTCGTGGATACGATCAATTGGTACCTTGAGTGGAAATGTACGCGATATTGTGTTATATATATTTAGCGATGCATTGAGGGGCCAATCCCCAAGGTGTAGGAGAGTCGCAGTGGGGTAGCGGTAGTTAGCCGTGGGAGGACCTCCTATGTTTGTACTTCGTGCTATTTGGCAATGTGCTGGGACTCCCCCTGAGGAGTGTTAATTGGGTTAGATTTGGACTACGAGACGTGATACAAATGTAAGATATTTAGGAAGATGATGTATGTGTCATCCACGCTCCTGGTCACGAGGCCGTGGGGTTGTTGAGCGCATGATAGAGGTCCGACTAGTGCATGAGCCAGTGTTGGCCCGTTTTAGGTCCCATTAGTGGTGCGTCTGCCAGGAGCCACTTAGAAGTGGCAGTCCTCGAATCCTGGTTGTCTAGGGACCAGTTAGCAGTTTATGCCAAAGGATACTGAGTTTGACCCGTTATTCATCGATAAGCATCGTCTAGCCGAAAGCCAAAAGCAAGAGAGAGACAAAAGAGCTAGGCGATGTGTTGAAATTCTTAGGAGGTATTCCCCTAAGCGTAGTGCTGGTTGAGTAGGGCTTGCAGGTCAGATTTAATCCTCATGGATGCTTTGTTGAGGATATGAAAAATAAAGGTCGCTTGATAGCAAAAGGAAAAAAGAAGGGCAGAATGTTTACGTTGGATGCAGACATGCCTGAATTGAGTGCAGCAAGGTTTGCACATGTGACCGGTGTAGTTGCAGATATTGATATCTGGCATAAATGCATTGGTCATGTTAATGTACAGCGACTTAAATCAATGCAAGCCTAAAATATTGTTGCAAGATTGCCTAAATTCAAGGTTGCAGAAATGCATAAGGTATGTGAAGCCTGTCAGTTTGGAAAACAGGCAAGGAAACCATTTCCTAGACATGTTCAAGAGAGTAAGAAGCCATTGGAATTAATCCACTCTGATGTGTGGACTACTAAAGCTGCATCTCTTGGAGGCTGTCATTATTTTGTCACTTTTATTGATGACTATAGCAGAAAAGTTTGGGTGTATTTTATGAAAAAGAAAAGTGAAGTTTTTGGGCATTTCAAAACTCTTAAAGCTATGGTTGAAAAAGAAACTGGCCTGCAAATAAAATGCCTAAGGTCAGATGGAGGGGGAGAGTACCTCTCAAATGAGTTTGCAAGGTTCCTACAGGAGCATGGCATAAAGCAGCAATATTCATGCAGTCATACCCCACAACAAAATGGAATTGCAGAACGGAAAAGCAGGCATATTGGGGAGGTATCTCGTGCCATGCTCAATGAAAAAGACTTGCCAGATTTTTACTGGGCTGAAGCAGTTGCTACAGTAGTCTACATAATGAACATGACTCCCACTGCAGCAATACATGGGATGACTCCAGAGGAGAGGTATACTCGTAGGAAACCAGATATTTCTCATTTGAAGATTTTTGGTTACATTGCCTATGTTCATGTGCCAGATGAGTTGAGATCCAAGTTGGATCCAAAAGCTGAGAAGTGCATCTTTATTGAATACATGGGATGACTCCAGAGGAGAGGTATAATCGTAGGAAACCAGATATTTCTCATTTGAAGATTTTTGGTTGCATTGCCTATGTTCATGTGCCAGATGAGTTGAGATCCAAGTTGGATCCAAAAGCTGAGAAGTGCATCTTTATTGGTTACTCTCTGCAGCAAAAAGAATATAGATGTTATAACCCTTCTACTCGTAAGTTTACAGTAAGCAGAGATGTTGTTTTTTATGAGATGAGTAGCTGGTATAAACCAGTAAATGTGATTGATAATGTAGATGCACAAAGTGGTAATGCTGCACAGAATTCACAGCAGCAGTCACAAGATATTAGTGGACCTGGAGCGTCCTCTAGCAGTGGTTCACATTCTTTGCTATGGACAGGCAGATTGAGATCAGGAGAATCTTCTCAAAGCAATGCAGATAGTGGTATGCAGGTATCACGAAAAGGAAAAGAGAAGGTAGATCAGCCCATGTTTGATATGAATGCAGGTCACTCTTATGTGGATGGTGAATCCTGTGGCTCAGAACAGAGCATTGATGATGAGTAGGGTATTCCTTCTGTTGAGAATCAGCAATCACACTCACTAAACAGCCTCTTTGTATGGAGCCTCAGGGTCAAGGATATGCAGGCTAACTTATCCCATATGCACAATGGTGCCTACTGCAGTTTCCTACTTTCCTATAAAGCATTGTACTTGCTTCCTTTCTTAATGCAATGATAGTACTCTTTTCTTTTCAGTGAAGTATCAATGTCATTGTCCACATACAAAAGATTGTGTTTATGAGTCCAAGTTTCAATCTTGGAACCTAATTCACTTGTGTAACAAACAGTGTCTTTGTCTTCTCCATCATGAGTCCACACTTCTCATTTCATCCTCCATAGCTTTCGGTTTTGCCATGCTCTAGATCCCGCATTTCTCACATGGTATCAGATCCCAGTCGGGCATGGCATAACTCCCTTCTCTGCTCTCTCAGTCCCTCTTAACCTCAGGTTAGCTCATGGTTCTCATTTTCCACCTCCATCTTCACTTGATCTTCTTGGCAGCTATAGCCACCTATCCTGCTTCAAGCTCTTAGATCTCTTCAATCAGACAAGATCTTGACAAGCTTTCTTTTGGAGAACTGTAGCCTGCTCTTGGAGCTCCTCTCTATCACCTTAGAGCTCAACATTAGGCCATTTCAAGCTCAGCATTGTGAGTCTACACAGTTGCTGCCCTGTGTTTTTGCCATAGCCAGATAGACCCTGCCAACTTTGAGGAGCTGGATCTTGCAATGAAGGGCATAACTCTTCACACTGTCTTCTAAAAAGTTATTCCTCTACTCAAGGCGCTTCATCTTGGCATGAAAATCGACTACATTACTGCGCCCTGTCCCCAGCATTGCGGAAATCGTGGAAATCTGTCAGAATTGCGCCTGCTAATGTTCGAGCTGCTGCCGCCATCGCTACAGGTCACGATGTTGACGACCATGATAGGGCATTGATAGCCCATCATTCAAGCTTCATTTTGATAAAAAAAGTTTTGAAAATGATCCACTGTAGCTCCTGCAATCAGCAAAAAACCAGGTTGCCCCCAGAAACCCTAATGCAAAAGCCATAGCCAAAGCTTCAAAATTCTGTCATTTTTCACTATTTCTCTCACTGAAGTTATCAACAGTGATTTTAATCACTGAGCAATACTCTCTGAAGTTCATTAAAGTACTATCACTCAGATTTGAAGGTATCAGCATCAAATCAAGAAGGGGAAGATTACACTTGGATTTAAAAAGAGTAAAGGACTTTGCAGATTTGGTATTCATTGACACTCAGTTAGTGCTTTTTAGCACTTGTGTCTCTCAACCAACTCTTCTGCTGCTCAAATCTAATAAGTCTGAAGTTGATTTGCTACTGTTCCCGTAAGTCTAACATGGGCAAAGACTCTCCAAATGCTCGATTTAAAGGAGTCGGGTTCCACACCTAGCAAACCCGCATCAAGCTCATCTTGATGAAAAAGGGTCTCTGGGCCATCACAAATGGCAAAGAGAAGAAACCTCAAGACGTGGACCTTGCAACTACTTGGCAAAAGAATGATGACAAAGCCCAGGCCATTATCAAACTGGAGCTAGACGACAGTTATATCCACCATGTGGATAACTGTGAGACCTCACAGGATACATGGAAAAGACTTGACACCCTGTTCGGTGCACAATCTAAATCATCAAAGTATGGTCTCCTGATTGAGTTCTTCAGGCTTGAAATGAAGTCCAGCACATCACTTGCCACACATCTCAATTACATGGAAGGACTCCTAACCCAACTTGCAGGAATCAACATTAAAATGGATGAAGATGTTTGCATCGGTGTTCTACTTAAGAGTTTGCCTCCTGAATATAATAATGTATCAACAACTTTAATCAACATGCCAAATCCTGAACTTGTTGATATCCAGGCATCACTGTTAGAAGAAGAAAAGAAGCTAAAAACTAAGGAAGAACCAAGTACCTCTAGAGATGAGCATGCATTATATGTTGGCAACAGGTACAAAGTCAAGAAGGATCAGCTCTTCTGTGACTTCTGCAAAAGGACCGACACACCGAGAAGTTCTGCCACGCAAAAAAGAGATCCCAAAAGGCCTATCTAGTCGCAGTCAAAGAAGAAGAAGAAAATGGAGCAAAGGAAGAAGATGATGAAGATGAAGACCACCAGGATCGGAAGGACAAGACTCATCAGTCCTTGTACTCTCATAATTCTGATAGACTATTTTAAAATCCTTGTACTTCCTTGCCCTAATGCTTCCTGCCATAAGCTTTGTAAACTCCTTATGTAACTTGGCATTACAGTCCCTGTACACTTTGTGAGGCCCTGTTACAGCCTCTGGATGTCCACCATGTTTATGGTACCCACACTTAGCCTTTTCTGCGACAGCCTCTGGTGTTTTGCCATGTTTGTGGTATGCCCACACTTTGCAGGTGGATCTCATTACAGCCTCTACACACTTTGTGCCTTTCTAGTTGTGATTGAGGAGGGGTGTTGAGAATCAGCAATCACACTCACTAAACAGCCTCTTTGTATGGAGCCTCAGGGTCAAGGATATGCAGGCTAACTTATCCCATATGCACAATGGTGCCTACTGCAGTTTCCTACTTTCCTATAAAGCATTGTACTTGCTTCCTTTATTAATGCAATGATAGTACTCTTTTCTTTTCAGTGAAGTGTCAATGTCATTGTCCACATACACAAGATTGTGTTTATGAGTCCAAGTCTCAATCTTGGAACCTAATTCACTTGTGTAACAAACAGTGTCTTTGTCTTCTCCATCATGAGTCCACACTTCTCATTTCATCCTCCATAGCTTCCGGTTTTGCCATGCTCTAGATCCCCCATTTCTCACACCTTCTATTGTTACACCTGGAGTAAGGAAGACCAGGAATGTTTTGAGAGCACCTGGAGGTGAACCTACTTTGCACAGGTCTACCAGAGCTAGGTATCCTGTGGATAGGCTGAAATATGATGGATTTACAGACATTCACTATGCCTATATGGTCAAAGTGATACAGGAACCAGAACCCACTTCTTTTGAGCAAGCCATGGGAAAAGAAAAATGGGAGAAAGCCATGGATGAAGAAATGGATGCCTTGGAAGCAAATGCTACATGGGAATTGGTACCTTTGCCTAAAGATAAGAATGCAATTGGTTGTAAGTGGGTTTATAAGGTGAAGCACAATGCAGATGGTTCTGTGAACAGATACAAGGCAAGATTAGTAGTCAAGGGGTATGCACAAACATATGGCATTAATTATGAAGAAACATTCAGTCCGGTTGCAAGGATGGCAACCGTAAGAGCAGCCATTGCTATGGCTGCATCAAAGGAATGGTCTTTACATCAGATGGATGTAAAGAATGCCTTCTTGCATGGTGATTTGCAAGAAGAGGTCTATATGGAGCAGCCACCAGGTTATATGCATGCTATTCATCCTGAGTTTGTTTGCAGGTTGAAGAAAGCCTTGTATGGCTTGAAGCAAGTACCTAGAGCATGGTCTGACAAGATAGGACAGTATCTTGTCACTATTGGCTTTCAGATTTCCAAGGCAAATTTCTCACTTTATGTGAGAAAAATAGAGAAAGGTATTATGTTGCTTGTCATTTACGTTGATGATTTGATTATCACAGGTGATAGTGATGAAGATATCCTTCATGTGAAAATGCTATTGAAGCAGAAGTTTGAGATGAAGGATTTGGGAGAGCTGCGTTATTTCTTGGGCATTGAGGTGATTAGATCACCAAGTGGGGATATGGCTCTTGCAGAGGCAGTATGGATTGGACATGCAGTCCAAATATGGGATGACAGGTTGTAAGCCTATTTCAGATCCTTTGGAGCAAAATGTGAAGCTGAGCGCAGATGCAGGTGAGCTTCTGGAAGACCCTACTATGTACAGACGCATAGTAGAAAGTTTGATTTATATGACTATTACCAAGCCAGATTTGAGCTATGCTGTTGGATTGGTAAGTCAGTTTATGCAAGCTCCAAGGAAACCGCATCTGGATGCAGCTAGATGCATACTCAGGTATGTGAAGTCTACATTGCAATATGGACTATTTTATGAGACTGGGATTCAGATACAGTTGCATGGATACACTGATGTTGATTGGCCTAGTAGTATTTCTGATAGACGATCTACCAGTGGATATGTGTTCTCTTTTGAGAGTGCTGCAGTCACTTGGAGCAGCAAGAAACAGCCTACAGTTGCCTTGTCGAGCACAGAGGCTGAGTACAGGGGCGCAGCAATGGCTGCATGTGAGGTAGCTTGGTTGCATAAGCTACTTTATGATATACATCAGCCTACAGATGGGCCAATTGTCATTTATTGTGACAACATGAGTAGTATACACTTGGCAAATAACCCAGTCTATCATGCTAGAACAAAGCACATTGAGGTGCATTATCACTATGTGTGGGAGAGGGTTTTACTAGGTCTTATTGATCTAGTTTATGTCAGCACAGAGGATCAGGTAGTTGACATATTTATGAAGGCATTGGGCATAGAGAAGCTGCGCAAGTTCAGAGACCTGCTTGGTGTGCAAGAATTGGGATTGAGCTCGAGGGGGAGTGTTGAGATATCGAGCTCCACTCGTGATATGCCAGGGTGACCATTGTGTATTTATGTCACCGACTTGTCAGTTGTGCAGATGCGGTTGGTACACTGCCCATGAATAATAGCTAGATGATAACTATCCTTATCTACTCTAGTTCGTGGCTCAGTTAGTATGCCACCTTAGTTAGTTGAGTTTGATTTGAGACCCATATATAGAGTTCTTTTTGGCTTACACAACTAAGAAGAGGAAAATTGTTTTCAGCCTCCACCTGTGTGTGTATTCCCCCATTGTGCAAGCAAGAAAGCTACAAGTGAGACTCCTTCCTTCTCTCCCACAATCTTGACAATCTATTGTCCTTTAGCTGTTTGTTTGTATGGAGCGACCCTTGTAAGGTAGCTTTCGAGGATGTGAAACAGGAGCTAGTAAAAGCTCTCGTTTTAAAAGCGCCTAAAAGAGGCGAGGTGTTCTATATATTTTTAGCAGCCACCATGCATAGTATCAGCTGCTGTTTAGCCCAAATTTGGGAGGAAAAGTGGTATCATCTGATAGCCTTTGCTAGTCAAAAATTGGGCATTTTAGAGATCAATTATACCTACATGGAGAAGTTGTGTCTTGCGATGGTCTTTGGGACCAAGAAATTCAGGCACTATATCCTTTATGAGAAAGTTGTGCTTTATACGAAGGCCGAGGGGATTTGATTATTGATGAATAAGATGCAGCCGCCTGATCGTCTAGCGAAGTGGTTAATCACTTTGCAGGAGTTTGATTATGAAATTAGGAGTAAGCCACCAAGGTTACAGGGTATTGTGGAATGTCTTGTGGACTTTGGGGAGCCGAAAGAATCTGTGGCTGAAGGTAGTGACATGGATTCGTTGTTTAAGATAGATACGGCGTCTATTCCCTCCTGGTATGCTGCAATAACGCATTATTTATCGACAGGAGAGGCTAGATCCGAACTATCTAAAGCTGAGAGAAGGAAAATTAAGCAGCAGGCATTAAAGTTTGCTTTGATCGCAGGTACACTATATCCGCAAGGGGTTGATGACATCTATCGCCGATGTGTGATGCCTGACGAGGTGCCATTTATTTTGGAAGAGTGCCATGATCCCGCTTGCGGAGGCCATTTTGCTGGACGGCTTACATCACAAAAGGCTTTAAGAGCAGGTTACTGGTGGCCTGCCATCTTCCAGGATGCGTTTGCGTATGTTAAGAGATGTGATATTTGTCAATGACATGATAGTCGAGAAAATAGGAAAATACCACTCACCCCTATTGTGGCGATACTTCCATTTGAGAAGTGGGGAATAGACTTTGTGGGTCATATTACTCCATTGTCGACTGTGCAAAAGAGGTATATTATTGTAGCAACTGACTACTTCACAAAGTGGTCAGAAGCACGTGCAACAAGGAAAGATGATGCTAAAGAAACTGCTAGTTTCCTTTTAGAGCAGATAATATGCCGTTTTGGTCCCCCGAAAGAATTAGTGTCGGACCATGGAACCCATTTCCTGAATAAGGTGATCAAAAGCTTGACTGAGGCTTGGAAAATCAAGCACAATAAAATGACTCCTTATAATCCGCAAGAAAATGGGCAAGTTGAAAGTACTAATAAACAGCTTGTGGGTATCTTGTCCAAGATAGTCTCTGAGAAGAAACGAGATTGGGACAAGAAGCTGTATGTGGCAGTATGGGCATATAATACCACGTTCAAGCGAGCCACTGGCCACACGCCGTTCAAACTAGTTTATGGTGAAGAGTGCGTTTTACCCTTAGAAATTGAGTTGCCGACCATTAGATTTGCAATAAACCATTCTTTGGGTAATGAGGACGCCCTATTAGAGCGGTTTACGACCTTAGCACACCTAGATGAAATTAAGCTGCAAAGCCTATTACACCAAGAGGTGGCTAAACGTCGCATGAAACTGTTGCATGACCTTGGGATGGCCCCTACAAGATTGTCAGGTTAGGGAAGAATAGGTCTACAGCCCTATTAGCTGATCTACAGGGAGTAGAGTTTAAGAATAAGGTTAATCTTCATAAGATTAAACCTTATTATTTCCAAGTATGCTAATACAAAAGAAATGCACTGCACGTCCATGCTGGAGATGACTTGAGACCTACGGAAAAGAGCTTAAAAGATGGTGGATGGGTCGGTTAATCCCTTATTTGGAGCACCCATATCTGGAGCAAAGATATCATCAGGGGAAACTCATCTGGTGGAGCAAAGGATATAAAGTGATTGAGCAAGAAGACGGAACCTTTGTGTGGGAGATTAAAGTCTTCTGCCATCACTGTTTACGACTGTTGACAAGTATCCCTGTTGACTTCAATGAAGAAGGTGGGATGGAGCCGTCAGTTCATCCTCTCAATATGGTAAACTTTGATTACCATATTATGAATAGAGGAGTTCATGATGGCCGGCTGTGTAAACCCATTATGGATGTACACATTATATTTTGACGGAGCGTCTAGGGGCCCTAATAAAAAAGGGAGTGTTGGAGTAGTAATCCGAGATCCTTGGCGTAGAGTTGCGATGAAGTTAGCTGCTTATCTCGGGGTAGGATTCACTAACAATATGGCAGAGTATAAAGCCTTGATTATGGGGCTGTATATTGCCAAACAAGGTGGTATTCATCGGTTGTTAGTAAAAGGGGATTTCCAGTTGATCCTGAATCATCTAGATGGGACATATGTAGTGCGGAATCCCATTCTTTGTATGTATCATTGGACTGCGATGACCCTACTTGAAGAGTTTGAGAGAGTGTCTCTTCAGCTGATTCCACGTTACTGGAATCATTTTGCAGATTCTTTGGCAAATCTTGCTTATGAGGAAGACCTCTTCTTTAATTGTGGTCCTAGTTTGGATATTGTGATCAATGATGAAACAGGACCCGGTCGCTTGTGGGGGATGTTATCAGAACATGCAATATATGGCAGACGATGGTTGATATGGGTGATGCAAAGAGTAGCCGAGACCAATTTACCGTTATTATTGGGACCCATAGGTTGATTAGACAACATATTATGCGTACGCTTGTTGCTATCTATGTAGGAGGGATGGGTCATAACCTTATGCATTCAGTTTAGGGCTACGAGCCTGTTTTTCCTCCTTGGAAAGGAGCTTATTATTGTATATCTAGATTCTTCTAGGGAGGGATGTGTAGGTGTTATTCTATTTGATCTCGTTAGGCCAAGAGGGCCGATTAAGTTTTGTGGTGAAGTGCTTTATTTCATTAGGCCACGAGGGCCAATTGTCTGTTTAGTACAGGTGCAGTTAATGGTTTCTTGCTTTAGTCTTGTGCTAGATAGGTTCGGAAGAAGAGCTTGGAAGGATCCTTTTGTTGCGTGGGAGCTTCTCGTGGCCCTATCCAAGTGATATCTCTCCTTTATGAGTACTATGGTTGTTATGTTATATGTGTTTGTGTACTTGTTAAGGGGTTTTTCCGTTTCTTGTTAGGGACCGGCGTCCAAGGCATGAAGTCCCAGGTTTAGGTTCAGTGTGTTTGAGGGAGGTTTGAGTAGTCGTTGCCTCCTATAAAGACATTTCCCGACATCGAAAGACCTGTTTTAGAAGGGAGTCCTAGTGACCCTGTTTTGCTAGCCTGCTAGGCGGTCGTTCTAGGAGTTTTTGCTCAGTTGTGAGGCAGTTAGAGAAGCCTGCCAGAAGAAAAAAATAATAATGATGATAAAGGAAAAGAAACTTTGAATATCTTAAAGACAATAAATATATACAAAGGTGTGTAAAAAGGGGTTCTGACCCCTATCAAAGAAAAGAAAAGAAAGGAAAATTTATAAGCAATTGATAATCACCTAGCGAAGGCCTGGTAGGTTCCTGGGGACGAGTCTGACCCAGGGCCGATACCTTGTCTTCCTAGGGGTGGCTTATTGCTAGAAAAGAAGAAAGTAAGGAAGGTTGGAGCGAAAATAAAAGTGAGCATCAAAAAAGGATTAAGTGTCACCTTGCGAGGGCTTGGGAGGTTCTTGGGTACCGAGACAGGACCTGAGGCCGATGCCCTGTTCTCCTTGGGTCACTACGCTCAGCTCCCTCCTTTTTACATGCCCAAGTATAGAAAATAAAAACCCTAACAAAAGAAATGTGTTAAAAGAAAACACTTCTTGATCAGGCTATAGGAATCCTCGCCTAGTAGGAGCTCCTAGTTGTGTTGTCCTTAGTTAGGTAGGTAGTTCAGACCACCACTTAGGGCAACCTCTTTGATAGTTCTTTGTAGTTTGGCCTTGTTGGAGCAGTTGGTCAGTGACTAGCTTCAGACCTTTTATCATATTATGCTAGGCTTACTCCTTGTGAATGTCATGCCTTGGTTTTGTCAGGGGGTAGGCTGAGCGTTGTGCTGTGTTTAATATGTATCTATTTTGTATCAGCTTGATGCTTCCTTTGGTTGTTTATGTGCAGATATGTTCGTGGGTTCGACGAACCGAGTCGCCCTATCCTGTGGTTTCCAATGAAAGCGGAATTTTGATGCCGAGAAGTGCTTAAAAATAGCTAAAAATTACGAATATCAAGGGAAAAATATTCAACGTCGAAGGCGGCGGCTCGATCTAGGACGATTTTAAGCGACAAAGTGCTTTAAAGGTGCCCGGGCAAAACTTGTCAATTTTTCATAATTTTTCAGACTGTCGTGCAGGTTGACAAGAGTTATGGCCAATGCGGGATGCCGAGCCAGACGCCCAGGATTTTTCAGAGCTCGATTCAGAGTCCGGACAGGGAAATGGCCAAGAAACCGGGCAAGATGCGAAGAGGTGGACATTAGAGTGGTCAAATGGGTGATGCCTCTTGGGAGCCCAACATTTTATGCCACTTAGCAAGAAAGATGAAAAAAAACATGATCAAGAAGGAGAAGAAGGCGCCAACAGATCACGCCGAAAAATGCGCTTCTTGGGGATGGAGGCATTATGCAACCTGTGAACAACCATGGCAATTGATCATTGCCCTTCAATCCCCCCTGGATGCCGATCATTTCGCCGTGCTTCGCTCCTCCAATGGCGGTCTCTATGAAGATCTCTTATTTCAGTCTTTCTCTCTCCTCCCTCTCTCTCTTCTAAAGGCAGATTCATGTGGTGAAGAAGAAGAAGAAGAATGGATGACGGATGCTTGTCCAATGAAGACCGGATTGCTCCGTGGTTCAAGAGGAAGGAAGATTGCTGATTGTGGACTGTCATGAGCATTAATGGTTGCTGGAAATAAGTCCTGAGACATGGCAAATAAAAACCCGCAATCCGCAAAGAACGGTAATTCCATTTTTACAAAGGAAATTGATGTTTTATGTAATTTGCTTCATGAATATTTGTTCCCATGGGATGATTATGCATTATGATGTTGCTTGCTATGTTTTTTATCAGTTTATGCTCAGAAAATCAAAAAATCATAAGTGTTGTGAATGAAATTAATAGTGTAAAACCCGTAAAACACGCGAAATATGGGAAAATTGGGTGTTTTTGAGATATAAATGGAAAATATAATAAGATACACCAACTAAATTTGTGTTTTTGCTGCAAATGAATCTAAGGGCCATAGCCCACAACTCATTTTGTATTTTCAGTTATTTAATATTGCAAAAAATACAAGAAAAATAGGAAAAATAGGAAAAAATAAGGGAAAAATGAATTTTGAGTGCAAAAAATTAAGGAAAAATAAGAACCATGTTTGTGGATGTATGGGGGGTCTGAAGTATGAGGTTTAGCCTTAGTTCAGCCCTACCTTTATTTTTTAGTGAGTTTTTATTGCTTTTCATACAATAAAAATGTGAAAAATGAACCCTAAACCTATGCACCATGCACCACCTAGACGGGTGAGGGGGTAGAGTGTATAAAAGGTGTTTAAATACTGAATGAAATGATGAAAATCTTGCTGGTTTTTATGCATACCATTTAGGTTGGTCGATAATTAAAAATTAAGAACCTAGTAGCACGAGGGTTTCTCGGTGCTAGGTTCATGCCATGCCGCATACGAGCGATAGTCGAAATCATTGAAAGAAATGTTTTCCACATGTGCACAAATGCTGATTTTCTTAATTGGTTGAGCACGTGGACATTCACAATTTGCATGAAGCATGAAATTTAAAAGGTATTAGACAATATCTCCTGGATGCATGGCAATTGCTTTCTAGAGGAATATGACCAACGTTGAGTGAGTAAAGTTGTCCCAAGCTGTAGGCTAGGCGTTGGGTCTAAGGGGAAAGGAAGTGAGGAAAATGGTACATTCCTGGATACGATCAATTGGTACCTTGAGTGGAAATGTATGCGATATTGTGTTATATATGTTTAGCGACGCATCGAGGGGCCAATCCCCAAGGTGTAGGAGAGTCGCAGTGAGGTAGCAGCAGTCAGCCGTGGGAGGATCTCCTATGTTTGTACTTCGTGCTATTTGGCAATGTGCTGGGACTCCCCCTGAGGAGTGTTAATTGGGTTAGAGTTGGACTACGAGACGTGATACAAATGCAAGATGTTTAGGAAGATGATGTATGTGTCATCCACGCTCAGGCCGCGAGGCCGTGGGGTTGTTGAGCGCATGATAGAGGTCGGGCTAGTGCATGAGCCAGTACCGGCCCGTTTTAGGTCCCATCATAAAACATGTCATGCATCATCATGAGACTCAGGCATGGTATTTGCAAATATTAATATATGGTATTTCAATAACCTTTAAAAAATCATAAAACACCTTGAAAAAGCACAAATGTTTTTAATAATAGTGCTGAAAAGAAATCAACGAAGCATATGTACAAGGTACCTGAACAACTCGGTCACACTCGCATCGCTCCACCCGTATTTTGCTTGCACACTTAAGAGTCAAGTAGTGTCTTCAGGTGAAATACTCAGCACCCATCATATAATGGTATAGATGCTTCCTCTCTAAGCGGATCATAAGTCTCAACATCCATGGGAATCAATGCATCGATCATTGCCTCCATCTCAGGCTCCAAGATTGTAGGTAGGTCTGGAAGGCTGTCTGTCTCCTTTGGCATTGATGGTATAGATTGGGCAGTGCCTTGCAAGTGGTGGATTGGCTCATGCACTCCATCCATCGCACGCCCATGAACTCTTCTAATTGGCCGCAAAGGGTGCACTCCTCCTTGGGACGAGACATCACCTCCTTGGATAGAAAATTTGCCAGCCAGACCCAATCTTATTGTATATGGTATTCAACTAGCTTGCGAGTACAATGCATGATTGATATTAACCTTACCATTTGCTAAAAATCCACAATCGCTTGATCAATGATCTTAGATTGAAACTCACCGAATCGTGGTATGTGTTCTATAGACAATCAACGTTTTCATCTAATTGCCAGCTTGCATTGAGAGCAAGGACATGGGACACGCTGATTAAGATACGCCTCGCGATCTTGAACAACAGGACCTTCATCGTTTTCCATTTTGTCTACGTTATGACAAACAATTTGTTTTTGTTATCATTCTTTTTTTCTTTCTTAAATTGTTCTCAATCCTTCCATCTCTCTTTTTTTTTTTCTTTCTTAAATTGTTCTCCTCTCCTTCCATCTCTCTCTCTTTTTCTACGTTATGACTACGACCACAACCACGACTATGACTACGACCACGACCACGACCACGACCACGACCACGACCACGACCACGACCATGACCATGACCACGACTACGACTACGACTACGACTACGATGACCACGACCACGGCCACGACCACGACCATGACCATGACCATGACTATGATTACGACAACCAGGACCACGACTACGACCACGACCATGACCACGACCATGACGACCACGACTATGACCACGACCATAACTACGACTATGACTACGACTACGACCATGAATACGACCACAACCACGACCACGGCCACGACCATGACCACGACCACGACCATGACCACGACCACGACCACAACTACGACAACCACGACCATGACTACGACCACGACCACGACCACGACCATGACCACAACCACGACCACGACCACGACCATGACCATGACCACGACCACGACCACGACCATGACCACGACCATGATGACCACGATTACAACTAGGACTACAACTACGACTACAACCATGTGACTATGACCACGACCACGACCATGACTACGACTATGACCATGACCACAACCATGACTATGACTATGAGGATTACGACCACAACCATGACCATGACCACAACTATGAGGACCACGACCATGACCATGACCATGACCATGACCATGACCACAACCACGATGACCACGACCACGACCACGACTACGACTACAACTATGACTACGACCACGACCATGACCACGACCACGATCACGACTACGGCTATTGGCAGCTCCTCTTTGTGACGATGGCTCCTCTTCGCCCTCCGTACACCTCCTCCTCTTCTTCGCAAACGGCCGCGACGGCGACAGCGATGGCGGCGAGAAGCCTTCTTTCTCTCTTTCTCTCCCTCTGAGCAAGATGATCGCTCTCTCTCTTGCTCTCCCTCTCGCTCTCTTTTGTGAATGCGCGAAATGTAATGCGCTCGTGTTTGGGCCCGTGTTTTTTTGCTCTCGGTATCGTCGCTATTTGCGTAAGAGGGAATGTTACCAACGTAACTTATGGTTCATTTTTATATAATTTCTTGACATATCCAGGCCTTAAGAAGGGTGTGCTACCTCCTCCTCCATTTGATCTAGTTCCTCCCCCTCCACCTTGAGAAGATTTAGAACCCATTGACATAGAGGATATTGATTCCCCTTTTCCATTGGTCATTTAGCGGAAGCACTTGAAGCGTGTAGCCGAGAAAATTCCACCAGTCATTCCTTCAGTGTCAGTTCCTGCCACCTCTGGAAGTGACCTCCTTGCCTACCTCACATGCAACAACTTATTTAGGGCACATTGAGAGGGTTCTTTGGAAATATCAGTTCCTTCGCTGAACAATTTAGTGTCAGGGGATGCCATTTCTTTCCTTTGTAACGACATCCAGAGTTCTATTGAACTCTCAGTGTGACAGCTTGTGTTGAAGAGTTATATGCTTCTTTCTATGATGAATTGATGCAATCCAAAGAGCAGATACATAAGGCAACTGCAAAGTTAGCCTCTACTAAAGACACTCTTGCCGATATGTTTAAGCAGATGGAGTAGTAGACAAAAATGATTGAGACCCAGAGAGAGAAATATCTTCTTTGAAAATTCAGTTTTAGAAGAAGCTCAGTTAGAGATCACTAGAGTTCCGGAAGAGAAAGAGAAAATGTCCAAAGAAGCTCAAGAGTTTAAGAATCTTTTGGATACGAAACTGTCAGCTTTGCAGACTGCTCACAACACAGTGGAATCCCAAGCTTTCTAGATTAAACAGTTGAAGAACCAACTAGCGCAGTCATGGTCCATTCCTCCAACCCCCAGTATCCCCATGATTCCTTCAATATCTCAATAGGATTTGGCAGTTCTGCAGAGACAGGCCACATTATGTTCATTGTTTCAAGATAAAGTGGAAAGATTGTAGTCCAGGATGGATTTACTATGGTCTACATTTGAGCGATTTCAAGAGTATGTTCCTCCTGACCATTCCTTTTTTGTCCACTATCAGCTGCAAAAGTTGGCCTTTTATATTAAGCTCTCAATGACAGATCTCCCTCTTCCAGAGAATGACTGGAGTGGGGCTTGGTCTTCTGATTTGCTAACAAAAGTTGTCTATATGGTCTTTGAAGATTTTGTGACAATGGATACCATGTTGCTGTATTATATGTATCTATGAGGTGATCTATTAATTTCAAATGATGTCGATCTAGCTTGGTATGTGGGGGATGTGGTCTTACAAGCTGCCTTATATGTCAACCATTTGGAGTTGAGGATAGATGACATGTTCCAGTGCTATTCTTCTAAAGTGGCTACTTTCCCTGACACTTTATGGCATTCAATGATTGATTCTCTAGTCTTGAACCAACGCCAGAATACAGCTTCTACTTATGTGCAGAGCACTAACCAACTGAGGGTAGATCTCCTAGCTTATCTTTCCAAGAACCATCCCTTTGATTCATCCTTCTTTGATGCCTACCATCGATGATCTATTTTAGGTCCCTCTATTCCTAGCTTATTGTATTATCAACAAATGGCCCATCGCTATGATGCTTATTTTTCCCTTTATCAATCCAACTCAGCAGCTATCTTACTGTAATATTTCCGCTCGAAATATTAAAGATCTCTGATCACCGCACACCCACGCAAAGGTTGTGCAAAGTCATCTCCCGCGTCCATTAATGACGGTGGCTAAGTGTTTACCCTGCGCTCGCGATAATAATCCCCCATCTAGGTTATGCAAAATAAGGCCGGGGCACGAAGACCGCAAGCTGCGCAAGAACACCCTTCTTGGTAAAAGGGGCAAATAAAAAATGGGTAAAATTAAGGCAAAATTTTTTAATTGCCCCTCCCCTCAGCCGATGCATGGTAGGGGGAGAGGGAGTGGAAGAAGAATGCATAGAGGTGGAGTGCATGGGGAGAAGAGAGAAGGCATGAGGGCTCCACGTGTGTGGAGTCTCTCCCCCCCCCCCCGTTAGCACTATAAAACCACCCTTAAGCGTGGGCAGAGAGGAGGAACAAGGCATGAGAAGAGGAGGCCGCTGTGCTGCTTGTGGAACGCCACCTACCATGAAGGACGCCGCCACCATATGCCACCTGTTGCTGCCGTTGCAGTGGCACTATTGCCGTCCTCAGCTCCAAGATCTCCATCATCATCTCCATCCCCATCAGTCGTCGCCTTCACCCCTCCTTTCCAATCATTTCCTTCCCACGTCATCCTGTACACAGAAGCCTCTTAGAAGCTTCTTTGGAAGCTTCTTAGGATAAGGCCTCCATAAGCCTTGTGCACGCGGTTCTTTTCTCAGGGGCTTAAAACCCACACCCCGTAAAGGGGCATTCCTACATAAGGGAGAAGTAAACATCTTTTGAGGCTGCTTCCCAAAGCTTGGAGGGATTTTAGAGGTCATGTAAAGGGCGAGGACAAACCCTAGAGTCCAAATCCTCTACGTCTACGATGGCTCCAAAGCCAAAGTTGCAAGGCACACGCGTGGAGTTCTCTTCCCCGAGCATACACGTGGACATCCCCACGAGCCCTCACACCCAGGTTCCACGAGTTTAATTCCACATAAAGAAATACTTTAAGCACGCTTAACTCCATAGGAAGAATGCATTTATGCTTGTCATTAATTCATGCGGTAAAGATAAAAGTAAATTTGAAAAATTATCTCCTTGAACGATGGACAAGGGTTGGTGCATGTCATGCAATTGGGTTATTTGCATTTCCAAAGATGTGAATATAAATTACTTGTCCGTATTACGAGTGTAGTTGCATGTTGCCTTTTTTGTGCATTTCCAAAGTGACAAGCCTAAACGTGTATTGCTTAGGGTTAAAAGATGAAATTGTTAAGTACATCTTTGATTGGCTGTGGAAAGAATAAGCGTATATTAGATTTAGGCAATAACTTCATTGTTGTGATTCGCATGCAAAAATCATTTACATCCGTTAGGTGTTGTCCGAAAAATTGCGTAGCATGGAAATGGAACCATGGACTTGCAAGTTGCATGCGAAGATGCTTGTGGAATGGACTAAGTCAATATTAGTCTTATAATATTTGTCTTGCATGAACTTTATTAACGATGTTGTATCTAGGAAAGGGTTGCATGTTACATATTTATCATGCGTAAATTTCATTCATCAAAGTTGCATTTAGAAAAGGTTGCATAGCTTATCAAAGCATGATATTCAATTGCATTAAACGAAAGGTTGTAGGCATAATTCCTTTATGTAAATTCTTGCAGGTTTTATGCAAGTTATTCTCCAAATTATCATTCGTCATGACTTTAGCAAGAAAAGAAAAGGGTTATTGCAAACCTTATAGTACATAGGGGTAATGAATCGCATGTTTACACGTATTGTGATGTCTTGCAACTATTTACACCTTAGAACAAGTTTAGAATCTCTAGGAAATGATCGTTCCTTGTCGCAAGACAAGTTTAGAATCTCTAGAAAAGGATCGTTCCTTGTCGCAAGACAAGTAGACCAATTTAGCTAAATCACTTGTAATTTTATAACCCTTTAGGGATTCGTATAAGCATATCTACTTAGTACAACGAACACCTCAAAGTGCTAGCTAGGTCTAGCACATTAGAAATTTTGCCTAGTATCGCACTTGGATGCCAAGTCGAGACCCTCAAACCCAAAGGTCCCACCCACATTCACAGAATGTTTGGGATCAATCGAACATCCATGCACTAACGATCTAGGGTTTTACCCTAAGGATTGAATGACATCCGGTTGAGTTAGAAACCTGATGGGACCTAAAATGGGCCAGGACTGGCTATGGCACTAGTCGGACCTCATGCTCATGACACACAAACACCCTCACGGCCTCGCGGACCAGGAGCGTCAATATATGGCTGAAGGACAAACCGCCCTAAAGCTTAATTCCTACGTTTATAGTTTATAGTCCAACATTTCCCTTAAACTCCTTAGAGGGAGAACCCTTATACATTGGCAATGCCACGATCACACACACATAGGAGGCACTCCACCGACTAATAGTCGGGAGCCCCACTGCAGCTCTCCTACATCTCAGGGATTGGCCCTTTGATGCGCTACTAAACATATAACACAAACGAGCACAAACTCCTCTCTTTTATATTTCTCGTATTTCCAGGAGATATGCCATGCTTCCTCACTTCAGAGTCCCTTAGGAAACCGACCCTCTATCCTACGGCAAGGGATAACCTCACACTCTCAATCGTGGGCCAAATTCCTAAGAAAACAATTGCTATGCAGTCCAAGAGATTTTCCTTCGATACCATAAACTATGCATAGTGCATAATGTGAATGGTTTAGTGCACAAACAATAGAAAATCAGCATTGTGCATAATGTGAATCTTTTCGCACGATGTGAATGGTTTAGTGCATAATGTGAATGGTTTAGTGCATCTTTTCATGAATTCCATGCTAACGTTTATGTATTGAAATGAGGAGAGACACCGAGCCTTACGCCCATGCTGCCTTTACCTTTATTTTAAAACAACATCCTATAGCCATGATGCAATACATAAATCGGATTTAAGATTGTACTTTGACGCTCAAACTCCCTCTCACCCTACCGTTTAATGTTTTGCAATCGTCGTTGATAGGTGTAAGAGTCGTTATATGTATATTTCTTTGTAGAGAAAGCAATAAATATGGACAAAAACATAGAAATGAGGGTAAACCGAGGCTAACCTGGTGCTCTACCTTCATTATACATTGCACAAACACTTATATAATTTTTTGGAATTTTCCTTTTATCGTTTCCTAATTTTCTCCCATTTAAAACCCATTTTCCACCATTTTTGGTATTTTTCCTCTATTTTCTTCAATAAATAATGATTAGAAATTAAGATTAATTGTGGGCTGTGGCCCTTAGGTTCTTTGACAGCAAAATTTCAGGTTTTGTTGATGTTATATCTCATGTTTCCCCTTTATTTTGCAAAAAACCCCCATTTTGCCTCTTAAACGCGTGTTTTACGGATTTTATACCATTAATTTAAGCCATAACACTTATAATTTTCTGAGCATAAACTGATCAAACTCATAGCAAACAATAACATAATGCATAATCAACCCATGGGAACAATATTTCATCACCCAAATAGCATAAAAACTCATTTTTTCTTCATAAAAATTGAATTACCGCTTAGGCTTTGTGTCTCGGGATCTCGATTTTGCTATGGGATTGCGTGTTAGCCCTCATTCAATGTTCAACATATTCAAGAACAGCACTCTTCATGTCTTCATCCACCCGGAAGCAATTCGGTCTCATCCGGACAAGCTTTCCTCCATCATTCTTCATTGTCTTCTTCCACACAAGAACAACCCCTTAAGGGAGAGAGAGGGAGGAGAGAGAAAGACTAAAATCAGAGATCTCCATTGAGGCCACCATTTGACAAGCGAAGCACGGCGATAGAGTCAGCATCCAGAGGGGAATGAATGCCCATGATCAAAAAAGGAAACTTGCAGTCTCTTTTGCATTGTCCTGCCTCGTCGCCCGCGCTTCTGACCATTTTGTAAAATAATCCAGTGGCCACTACAATATACCTCTTTTGGGTAGTAGACGACGGGGTGATAGGACCCACAAAATCAATGCCCCACTTCTCAAATGGAAGGATAGCCATAATAGGCGTAAGTGTAAGTTTCCTATTCTCTCTACGGTCATGCCTTTGACAGGTATCACATCTCTTCACATACTCAAAGGAATCTTGGAAGATGGATGGCCACCAATATCCAGCTCTTAAAGCTTTCTGTGCCGTCAACTGTCCTACGAAGTGGCCCCCACATGCAGAGTCATGACACTCCTCCAAGATGAAAGGAACCTCATCAGGCATCACACATCGGCGATAGATATCATCAACACCTTGCCGATATAGTGTCCCTGCGAATCAAGGAAAACTTCAATGCATGTTGTTTGATTTTCCTCATTTTTGATTTTGACAAACTAGCTCCAGTCTCTCCTGTTGATAGATAGTGTGTAATAGCAGCATACTAAGATGGAATAGAAGCTGTATCAATTTTAAACATTTCCTCAATATCACTTCCTTCAGCCAAAGTCTCTTTCGGCTCCTTCAAATCCACAAGGCATTCCACAATACCCTGTAGCCTCGGTGGCTTACTCTTAATCTCATAATTGAACTCCTGCAAAGTGATTAACCACTTTGCCAAACGATCAGGTGGCTGCAGCTTGTTCATAAGCAATCTAAGCCCTTCCGCCTTTGTATAAAACACTACCTTTTCATAGAGGATGTAGTGCCTGAATTTCTTAGTCCCAAAGACCATCGCAAGACATAACTTCTCCATGTACATATAATTGATCTCTGAAATGCCCAATTTTCGATTAGCAAAAGCTATCGGATGATACCACTTTTCCTCCCATATTTGGGCTAAGCAGCAGTGATACTATGCATGATGGATGCTGAAAATATGTAGAACATCTCGCCTCTTTTAGGTGCTTTTAAAACGGGTGCTTTTATTAGCTCCTGCTTCACATCCTCAAAAGCTACCTTACAAGGGTCGCTCCACTCAAATGAACAGCTAAAGGATAATAAATTTGTTAATGGCAACGTTCTTTCTGCCAAGGCATTTATAAATCTTCGATAGTACCCTATCGATGACAGAAAGCTATGAACCTCTTTCGGAGTGCGTGGTGGACTCATAGCAACTATGACCTTGATCTGTTCAGGGTTAGTTGCTTTCCCTATTGAACTGACCACATGGCCTAGCAATAGCCCATAAGGTACTTCAAAAACACACTTCCGTGGGTTAAGAGCGATACAAAATTGTCTGCAGCGCTCAAAGCATTTTCTTAAAATAATCAACATCCTTTCCCTTACAGTGGCTGGCCCCAGGTCATCAATAAATACTTTCAACTCATCTGGGGAAATGTCAGCAAAGGTCTTGTTTGCTGTTCGTTGCCACGATCCAAGTGGATTGCATAAACCAAAGGCCATCACATGGTACGCAAAAGTACCAAAGACCGTAATAAAAGTTGTTTTCAACTTGTCTTCCTCTGCAAGTGCCATCTGGTTATATCCTGCAAAGCAATCCATGAATGAATATATTTCCCTACCCGTTAATTGATCCAAAATCTGGTCAATAATGGCAATGGGTAGTAATCCTTAACCGTCTGCTTATTCAGCTCTCTAAAATCCACACATAATCGGATCTGGTTATTTTTCTTCTTCTTGATAACAACTAGTGAACACCATTTTGTGCTGAACAAGGAAGATCAAACCAGCTTTCCTTAGCTTTTGTAACTCTTCAAACAACCCGTCCCTCAATTCAAAAGGCATACGCCTTAGTTTTTGACGCACAGGACGACTGCCTTCTTTTACAGGAATAGTATGAACAGCCAGGCTGGGAGGGATGCCCCTCAGCTCATCATAACTCCAAGCAAAGATATTGCGGAATTCTTGAATCAAGGACACATAGTCCTCCCTTTCTGCTGAACTGAGCATGGAACCTAATTTAATTGGCTGCGAATCATTCGGCGTGCCAAGCTCCAACTCAATCACATCCTCATCTCTTATCCTATCTTGCGGTTCTATCGGCTCATTTAGAGTTATCTGATAGATATCCTCTGTAGTGGAGCCCTCTTTAGATTCATCACTAGATGATGGCTCACTACCAGATGGATTGTCTGCTATCTCTAATTCAGTAGAAGATAGAGCTCTCTCACTTTGAGGAGACTCAGGATAAGGATCGACTATTACTCAATTAGCACCTCTACCTAGAACCACTCGACCGGCGGGCATATCGACTTGACAGCTTGTTTGTAAGATCCAAGGCCTACCTAGCAAAACCCGATAGCTAGGATGTCTTGCAAATCTGATCACCCTAAAGTCCAAGAAACATTCTACACTCGCAACTGTAACATGGACCTTAGTAATGCAACCTTCTGGTTGTCTTAGACTATCATTAGCCATTCTCAGAAGGGTGGAGCTGTCTTTCTGGATGCCTAGACCCAACCTCTCCATCAACTCTGAACTCATGATATTGACAGAGGATCCAGTGTCTACAATGGCATGTTCCACTAATATTCCATCCACATAAGCTGGAACCCTAGGGCAGTTCTTTTCAGCATGGTCAAACCAAACTTCCCCTACTCGTGCTATGCCCAGAGGTTCCACAATATGCCCGATACGCAGGATCTTCTTACACTACAACAAAAAGGCCTCATATACGCACATTTAGACGCGATTTTTGAATACAGAGAAAAACTTACGGGCATGTCTATTCGCCCGTCTATTTGCACGTCTATCATTCCGTGTCTATAATCGTATGTATCGACGAATTTACACGCACAAATAGACGCACATATACACGTGCATATAGACACGCTGGTAGATGCGCTTTTACAAGCACTGATAGACGCGAATGGAAAACAAAAAATGTCATTTTTAAAAAAAAGATATTTAATTTTCTTTTTTAATTTGAATTATGCAGTGCGTATAGTCTGCATTATAGACGCGCGAATAAACGCGAATTACTTGCAATTTAGACGCGCTGATAGACGCGCAAAACAGAACTGGAAAAAAAAACCAGAGAGCATGTGGTTGCAAAGCAACCACATGCTCTCTGGTTTTTTTTTCCCCCTCCCATACATCAGATTGTGTATTTGGGAAAAAGACAATGTATCTTACGGGCACGAGAATTGAAAGTAAAAGTCCATGTATTCATTATATATCAAAGCATTTACAAGGGAAGTTTTGAGTGCTTGCGACCTAAAGCGTGGCCGCAAGCAGTAGGTTCAAAGAGATATCATACATATACAAGAAAAGAAGGCCTCATGAGGAGGTATGGTGCTCCTCTACGAATCTGAAGAGGAAACATCCTCGCTAGTACCACCATGGCTCCTCGCTGTGCTCCACATCCGGGTTCACCTACACACACAAAAGATCAGGGTTGCTTAAGGTGGAGAAAAAGTTATAATTAGTTATACTTTTAATAGGAAAGTAAGAAAAAAATACCTCCTCTGGCTGTCGAATCCTCATGGCCCAGTTGTATTGGTCCTCAGTTTGAGACCATCCTCATAAAAGTGAAGCCATGTCGCTACGCGGTTATGGCCTCGATGGTAACCTACCTCTCTAGGGATAAGTGTCCTACCAACGATGGTAGTCTGCAAAACATTTAGAGATATACAAAGAATTAGACGTCACAATATATTAGACAAATATATAAAGAATTTAAAGAAATATAAATTTAAAAAAACTAGAAATCAAAATATACTTACAAACTCTGCCCCCCACGACTCTCTGCCGCCCGATCCGTAATGCGACGATCCCATGGTTTCCATTTGGATCCGTCGCGCCTCTACGTGCTGGCGACTCTTCACTTTCTCAGCTGCTTTCTTCTTGGCTTTCTTCCACTCTACGCGGTGGCACATAGGTGGTTGGTTGTAGGCTCCACGCCCCTCCTCCAGCCTCCGTAGTGAGTCCCTGGCCCGTGTCATGAGGTGGGATCTTTTGTTGTGAAGCATATCCCTCACTTTTGTACGTCCCCAATCATCCGAGAATCGCTGACCCTCAGGATTTGGGTACCTCCTATGGACTGCCCTCAACACCTCCTGCCACAAGCCGCTTTTCTGATTTTTGAAGGCAATGAAACAATCTTTATACGTCGCATGCATGACGCTCCTCATGTACGCCATTACATCCCTTCCCTCATCATCATGAAAGATGCCACCGGCATCTGTAACTCTATAGTAATGGCGTACAACCTCCTCTACATGATCTACTGGTGAGGGTGATTGCTCGCCACCTCCTAGGCAACACCCACACAACCCTCGTCCTCCCCCTCAACTCTCCCTCCTCCCTCTCTGCCGACTGCCCTCTGCCTCGCTGGACGCACGAGCTTCTGCAGATGCACGTGCTTCTGCAGATACTTGTGCTTCAGCCGATGCACGTGGAGCACGTGGAGTACCTGCAAATGGAGTACCTGCATATGGAGTACCTGCATATGGAGTACCTGTATGTGGAGTACCTACATGTGGAGTCTAGGAAGTAGTGCCAGGCAAAGACGCCAGAGGTGTCCCAGACATGACACTGAACACCTCGTCCGCTGTGGGAGAGCGGCCAAGGTGTCTGGTCATCTCTCCCATGAAGTCTTCCCTACTAGGAAAACCTCCAAAAAATGCATTGATCCCCCTGCCAAAGGAGACCAATGTATCATTCATGTGATCCACATCTGGGTCATTGCTAGATGAACCAGGATACGACATCTGCAAAAAAAACACAGGAAAAAGACAAATTTATTTGCATACAAAAAATCATATATTACCTACATTTTCAAAGAGCTTTCTTTAGACATTGAGCAGAACACTTAAGTGCTAATGCTTCTCTTAAACAAGAAAATTGATAAACACTTAAGTGACTATCCATAGACTAGAGGGCACATTGAGGCCTATATGCCTAGGTGAGGGCTCTAATTCACGAGATCTACATGTAGAACACACAAGTTTCAATCTCACTTTATGTAAAGAATGTAATGTTTGTATAAATGTGTATAAAAGTATACCATTTCTTAATTTGTCATTTTTAGATCTAACTAGATTTCTATTTAGGAGTTAATCAATACCACGCAACAAGATTCTGCTCTAGGTGATGTCACACAATAGGACCTTGCTCAAAAGTATTTATTATTGATTGTAGCCTTATAAACTTCAATATAGGAAAATTTATAAAAGACTATGACTAGGGTGTCCTAAATTGTAGCATAGCTTTCCTATTGCATACAAAAACACTACATTGCAGTTTTTAAGCCTTTGATATAACATTGCAGTTCATCTTCTGTTCAGTGTGTCTATTTGCGCATCTAACGTGCAGCACAGAAGCGCTGCCAGACGCGCATCCCAGGTCAATGTGCGTCTACAATCGCGTGTAGACTGCAGGTCAACCTTTTGTGCAGCGCATGTATCATCGCGTGTACATTGCAGAGCACACGCGCCAGCACACGCGCTCTAAGACGTGCTCTCAGACGCTCTGAGAGGAGACATTTTTGCGCGTCTATGTCCGCGTCTACACTAAGATGTAGATGCGCTAGCAAACACGCTGGATCGGCCGATTTTAGGCCGACGACAGCCATTGACGATTTACCTATTGCAATACATAATGGAATCACAAATAAATCCTAAATACACAGACAGAGCAGAGAGAGGAAGAGAGAAACAAAGAGAGAGAGAGAGAGAGAGAGAGAGAGACTCACCTTGGGTATTTGGTGTGGCGGGTGGTGGCGCTTCTCCTTCTCCTTCTTCCTCTCCTTGGTAAGTTACCCTCCCTTGATGCTTGTTTGCTTACTTGTTGCTTCTTCTTGTTCCCCTCTTTCTTGTTCTCTCTTTCTTCCTCTCCTTGGCTTTCCTTTTTCCCTTCTTGTGTGTTTGAAATGAAAGAAGAGGTGAGTCATGAGGAGGTGAGGCATGAAGAGACTAGGTGAGGCATGAAGAGACTGCACGTCGGCTTAACTCAAGCTTCACAACCACAAAAAACGCAAGAAAGGAAAGGCGCAGTTTGAAAAGAAATGATTAAAGTATGGTTTGAATTTTGACGTGTGCATCTATTTTCGCGTGTATATGTGCATCTATTTTTCAGATAGATGCGATTATAGACACGAAAATAGATGCATAGGTAGATGTGGATTTAGACGCGCATTTGGGATTTATCATAATTTTTTGTTTTTAAGATAAGTTTTGATAGTGAATTCTTCTTAAGTTTTGATAAGTTAAGATAAGTTAAGATAAGTTTTAAGATGATGATTTTTGTGTATTTAAAATTAAGATCTTATGTAAACATATGAATGACAAATATTTTGATGTTGTCATGAATTAGGTTTAATCATGTCGACGTCGTCATCACCTAGTGCGGTGCAAGCTGGTGAGTCAATGAGCACATTCTCAAGTGAGGATGAAACATTGCGTCTTCATAATCGAGATGCATAGCTACAACGAAAAATTAAATGCATGTGTGATCGTTGTCGAGGGTGTATTTTTCGAGCACGTCGAATTGCAATGTCACACCTTAGCTTGTATGGAGAATGGGACCAAGAAAAATCACCGGTATTCATTGTTTTTTTTTACCACTAAGATTGCTAGTCTATGTTACGGGAATTATATATCAACGTACATGAAACTCCCTTTTGTGGTTGAGCAGGATGCGATGCCACATCCTCAGATGCTCCCTCCCGGGCGTCGAGAGGCTGCAAAATGTCGACGCGAGGAGGCAGAGTCTTCAAGAAGAGTAGAGATTGATGACCATGATAGTAGCCCTCATGAAATGCCCCATCAAGTCGTAGAGGATGAGATTTTGGATAACATGGTACACCATCTATTTTCACAACCGGTTCAGGGAGAAGGTCACTCTACGAAGCCAGATGACAGAATAGAGGAGAGACAGAGCCTCTACAGAAGGTCTACAAAGGGTTACAAAAGGTCATTAGAGAACAACAAATCCTCATAACTCATACTAAAACCATTCCAAACTATAAAAAACTATTTAATAATCTTTCAAAAGATTTCAACCTTAATCAATCATTGATCCATACCTCATATAGAAGAAAATCAAAACAAAACAGAAGCTAAACAAAAGGTATCAGAACCAATCATAACCTCAACAGAACCTATCAGAACATCACAAAGCCTCATATTTCTACTAAGAATCATCATGAGTTTCCAAAACATAATCAATATCATCCAAAACACTCTCAAACACTTCCAAAAACAACCATACATCACTCAAAATCCATCAAAACTCAATCATTCAGACCTCAAAAATAACAAAAATCAGTCCAAAATTTAGTATTTTTCCACTCTCAACATATCCCCACACTTAGAAAGGAAGTATCCTTGCGACCTAAGGAAAAGAAGAATATAAGTTTAGTAAAGAACTCAATTTGATCTTCTTTAGTATCTTCAATAATCACCCAACCACGACCCCAACTTATCACCTACATCTAGGAAAGAATACTACTAAAGGAAAACATCGTTATGTATTAACACATCTTATAAACAATAGAAAGTCATGAAAAATTCGTAAAGGATATAAGAGGTTCTTCAGCTTTGCATCATAGGCTTCCCATCCACCATCACCATCAGTGTCAATAGTCAAAAAGAGAGCTCTCAAATAAATTATTCAACCAGCACGAACTCATCACATACAAATTAATACATCACAAACATAAAACAACCATCTGAATGGCACCTCCAAAAAATATATCATTAAGAAGCATAGAAGATACATTCAGGGGTATCAGTGAAGATGATCCCCCTTGAAAGCTTGATGATTACGAAAGTGATCCATGAATAAAGACTCATCTACAAAAGATTTTGGAGGATTCTAAAAGAATTGAAGGCAGCACATTCGTTCTAGCAAAACAAGGTATCTGCTAGGTAAACAAAGGGCATGAAAATATAGGACATCCAATTCCAATTATTGGGAATCAATGTTCACATTGGCATTCATACAAAGCTTAAGAATGGCCTTTTGATTCGTTATGAGAATGCCTATGCATATATGCTAGGTACCAAGCAAAATGGGCTGTCAATCTCACTGAAGGATCTACAGATTGTGAATATTGTTGGGAAAAATGGTGATAATTTTGATACGCTTGATTAGCAGTTGTCCAGTCCCCTAGAATTAATGGAAAATTAATATGTGGTCCTCTGAGAGAATCAGTTGAGCTCCATCCTCTTCTTCTTGGAATATGCTGATCAAATCCTTCATACCCACTAACCAACTGAGGAGATTGAGAAATAGAAGTGGTAGGAGATGGAAGAGGAATAAGTAAAAGAGGATGAAGAGATGGGTAGGAAAAATCATATAAGCTAAAGAAGGATTAACTGAAAAATTAAGCGAATCAGTTAGGAAAGGTGTTAATTGATAAGCAAGAAAAGTAGAAGGTATATGGATAGATGGGGAAGGACAAGGCAGAGAAGGGGAAAAGGAAAGAACAATAGGTAAAGATTGAAATTTGAGGAGCACCCTGAGGTTGGAAAAGGAGAGGTAAGATGGTTGCTGAGTTGGATTGATAAAGGGAAAAATAAGCATAATAGCGATGGGCCATTTGTTGATAATACAATAACCTAGGAGCAGAGGGACCTAAAACAGATTGTCGATGGTAGGCATCAAAGAAGGATGAATCAAATGGATGGTTCTTGGAAAGATAAGCTAAAAGATCCACCCTTAGTTGGTTAGTGTTCTGCACATGAGTGGAGGCTGTATTCTGTCGTTGGTTCAGGACTAAAGAATCAATAATTGAATTCCATAAAGTGTCAGTGCAATTATCCACTTGAGAAGAATAGCATTGGAACATATCATCTATCCTCAACTCCAAATGGTTGACATATAAGGCATCTTGCAAGACCACATCCCCTACATACCAAGCCAGATCTACATCATCTGGAATTAACAGATCATCTCGTAGATACATATAAGATGGAAACATGGTATCCATCGTTATAGAATCTTCAAAGACCATATGAACAACTTCTATCAGTAAATCAGAAGACCAAGCTCCACTCCAACCATCCTCTAGAAGAGGGAGATCCATCGTTGAGAGATTAATATAGAAGGCCGGTGATAGTGGACAAAAAAGGAATGATTGGGAGGAACATACTCCTAAAATTGCTCAAATGTATATCATAATAAATCCATCCTGGACTGCAATCTTTCCACTTTAGCTTGAAACAATGGACATAATGTGGCATGTCTCTGGAGAACTACCAAGTCCTGTTGAGATATAGAAGAAATCATGGGGACACTGGGACTTGGAGGGATGGACCGTGACTGTACCAATTGGTCCTTCACCTATTTAATCTTGGAAGCTTGGGATTCCATTGTATTGTGAGCAATCTGCAAAGCTGATAGTTTCGTATCCAAAAGAGTCTTAAACTCTTGAGCTTCTTTAGATATTTTCTCTTTTTCTTTTGAAACTCTAGCCCGGGGGGTCCACTAGGGTTTAACATATGGTACCACGTGAGTGTAAGGGAGGGGGGTTATTTAAGGGAAGGAAGGTACATTTTATAAGGTAAGGTCCCATAAATAGGGGGTAGATAAGGGGTATTTTCATATATTTCTTGCATGTAGGTGACATCTCCTTATTACTACTAGTGAATCCCTCATGAACTCTAGTGACCTCTGATTGAGCTTCTGCTAGTTGAGTTTTCAAAGAAGATATTTCTTCTCTCTAGGTCTCGATCATTTGTGTTTACTACTCCATCTGCTTAAACAAATTGGAAAGAGTGTCTTTAGCATAGGCTAACTCTATGGTTGCCTTATGCATCTAGTCTTTGGATTGCATCAATTCTTCATAGAAAGAAGCATATAACTGTTGAACACAAGCTGTCATTGAGAGTTCAATAGAACTTTGGATGTCGTTACAAAGGAAAGGAATGGCATCCCCTGACACTAAGTTGTTCAGCGAAGGAACTGATATTTCCAAAGAACCCTCTCAACGTGCCCTGAATAAGTTGTTGCATGTGAGGTAGGAAGGGAGGTCACTTCCAGAGGTAGCAGGAACTGACACTGAAGGAATGACAGGTGGAATTTTCTCTGCTACACGCTTCAAGTGCTTCTGCTGAATTACCAAAGGAGGAGGGGAGTCAATATCCTCTATGTCAATGGGTTGTGAATCTTCTGAAGGTGGAGGGGGAGGGACTGGATCAGATGGAGGAGGAGGTAAAACACCCTTCTTAAAGCTTGAATATGTCAGGAAAGCATATAAATATGAACCATAGGCTACATTAGTAACATTCCCTCTAGTCACCTTGACAAAATGCTGGTCCATCTTCGTAAGAAGGTAAGTACTCCAGTCAATGGCAACCCCTTTTAAAACCATCCTAGAAGCTGTGAAGAGCTCCTTTGACAAATAGTGAGATGGTGTCTTGGCAGGCATGAACCTATCCTGAAGAAATCGGTAGACTAGCTTCCAGAGAGGATCAATGATCATTGAGAAAGACACTCGTGAAGTGTTAATTACCTTCTTGACATCAAGGAACTCTTTAGTCTGCTTCTGTAACAGCTTGAGGATCTCTTCATTTGAGAATAACTGTCTGACTGTGACAAAGGGCTTGCCTTTGTAGGGGAAGAGACAAAGCCTTCCCTAACCCTCTAGGTGTTAGGACCATGGAAGTACCACGAAACAAGCCCGATTTCTTACTGTATGACGTGAGAAACTCATCACAAAGGGCTGGATCGTATGGAATCAGAGGGAGTGAAACAACCACAAAAGATGCAAGACCAGCTTTCGCAATAGGCTTAAAAGTCAATAGGGAAGAATAATTCCTACTAATCAATGGGACATACTAAACATGAGGAAGAGCTTGAGGTGCCCTTCAGATGAAATACACACACACCCCACACACACAGACAATCACAGTGAATGCTTGCAAAACAACATAATATCTATAAAAAATAAATCAAACAGAATAAGCACACACAGACGTGACTAACCAATTGACCACCCCAAACAATCCACATCCTAGAAAAAATTCGGCATGACCCTTACACATATGTGACTGAAAGCTTCATACTATGCAACAAACATGCACCCAAGACCCCATATCAGGCAAAAAAGAAAACTACAGACTGCACCCGTAATCGTATCACACAATCAAACCATAATACCTCAATAACCTTCTCAGGACATAACCAGAACTTTGGTAAGCAATGACAACTAGAAAGATTGTATGTGCCCATCCCACGAAGCGTATTTATTGAAAAGGGAAAAAAAGTGTAATGAGGAAAATGATTTTAGTGAAGGGTTCATTTTAGTAAATTATTAACAATGGTTGAAATTTTATTAGGTTGTAAACCTTAATAAGAAAACAACGGTTTATTTTTAAATTATTAGTTAAAATTGATTAATGTGAAACAATACTTTTAACAAATCCCGGACTTCGATACCCAGACTTAGGTCCCTAAATGCATATTCATTGATTAAAAATTTGATGTGTCTGAAGTACTCTTCTTTTTCAACGCGTGCATTTTTGTGATGACTAGTTCATTTTTATTTAAAATTAAGGTACCTCTGAAGCGCACGTAGCGCATGCAAAGTGAACGGCGGGTTGATTTTAATTTATTAGAAAAAGTGTGTTTGGCACGAGCGCGTGTGCCATGGTGGTGTTTAGGATTCATTTTAAGAATCAACCGTAAATTTTGGGGTAATGGAAAATAAAAAATAGAAAGAAAAAAAGAAAAATACCTGGAAGTAGGTATGTGTGTATGCAATGAAATGGAATGTGCACGTCTCAATTCCAAGTTGCAAGTCAACAGTCCAAAAAGGAAAAAAAACCACGAACTAAAAATGATATGACACGTCAAGGCAAGTTAGTGGAGGCTTATTTGTTTGGTGTGCGTGATTATTTTTCTTTATTTTTGTTGATTGTCTTTTTAGGTTATTATTTATTTATTTATTTTTTAATAAATATGATTAGAATGGGATAAATAAGACACATGAATATATTGTAAATTTTGATGGTGAGATTTCAGCAGTCCATCGTGAATAAAAAGTAGACCATCAAGTTTCAACAATGTTTCTAGATTTATCTAGTATTTTTTAGCTTATTTTCGGAATTGAAAATGATTTTTCCATGAATTGAGATATTGAATTTAGCATTTTTACCTTAAAATAATAGTTGGACCATTTGACAAAGAATTTTCAGCATGTGGAACATTCTAGAAATATTTAGATGAGTTGGTGGATTTCTTTTGAAACTTTTTTGAAATTATTTTTTATTTTCATTGATTTTTTAATGAATTTTATTCAATTTTCAATGGATTTTGAAGTATTTTTAATATTTGTAATTTATCAGCAAATCATTTTCTGCATTTTAACCAAGAAAATAAACCAAAAAAATTTCCAATTTGGTAAAGGATTTTTTAGC
This sequence comes from Lygodium microphyllum, assembly GCF_053477565.2. Lineage (NCBI taxonomy): Eukaryota > Viridiplantae > Streptophyta > Polypodiopsida > Schizaeales > Lygodiaceae > Lygodium > Lygodium microphyllum. The sequence continues at coordinate 233,559 of NW_028229565.1, read as the reverse complement.
TATTTTTCTATTTTAATTGATTTTTAAATGATTTTTAAAGGATTTTTTAGGGTTTTAGGTGTTTTCTCGGGTTTTTAAGCGGGTTTTGAAATTTCAAAATAAGTACTCGGGGCTGCGTGTGAACAACTGCATGGAAATGACTGAGCACAAACCACCACACCAACAAGTCCGGACGCTTGTTGGAAAATTGCCACAGGTGCGCGCACGAACTAGGCACACAAACACGAGACGGTCTCCCACGCGACACCACTCGAACATGTGCACACACAAACATGCGAGCACATGAACACGAGGTAATGGGGGGTGGGAGAAATTTAGGGAGGGGGTGGACCAGCGGGCGGGGGGTGGTGGGGGGAGGAGGAGAAGGATTAAGAGGAAGAGGAGGAGGAGCTTGAAGGAGGGGAGGGAGAGGGCAGTAGGCGGCGGCGGCGATAGGGACGCGGCGGACGGCAGCGCGCAGGCGGCCAGGCGTGGGCGGGCAACGGTGAGATGAAGGGGAGGAAGAAGAAGGGGAGGGAGGAGAAGAAGAGGAGGAAGAAGGGAAGGGAGGCGGGAGAAGAAGGAATAAGATGGGGGAAGGGAGGGAGAAGGGGGGTGCTGCAGGGAGAGAGGGTGGGGGTAGAGGGAGATAGGGAGAGGGAAAGGTCGGGGAGAGAGAAAGAAAGAAGAAGGGGAGGGGAGAGAAACTGCTGGTGGGGGAGTAAAGTTGTTGTTTTTGTTTTTTTTAAAATAAAAAATAAACAAGTAAAATAAATAACTAAATAAATAATAAAGAAAGATAAAAATAAAAGAATAATAAGAAAAATCCCTCTCATCCCGTGCTTATGTGCGGGACAAGGTAAAAAAATTTGCAGTGGCAGGAAGCAATAGGAGCTGGGACGGTGATGAGGAAGGCGCAGACGCCACGGGGCATCGTAAGGCGTGCAAAAGCAAAAACACACGCATTCACACGCGAGGCAAAGCACGTAGGAACTCGATAAAACAAAGAAAAATTAATAACTCACAAACCGTTCGTCAGAACGTAATGCAGTAAAAAGAAAAATTGGACTGGAAGGTGAGGGGGAGATTGCAAAAAAGTACAACAGGGTGTCTGGGATCAAATCAGGGCGTTCCCATGGGAAAAACACAAAAAATGAGTCCAAAAATACATACAAGGATTAATATGAAAAAATCTGCTCACCAGAACGCAGGGCGAAAAGAAAGAAAAATGTGCAAAATAATGTTCCCGAAAAACCTATCACGTCAAAACACAGTTCCGACTGAGAGAGGATGCATTCACATGGAAAAAACCCAAAAACGGACCCAAAAATGGGCAAAAAAATTAATACGAAAAGAACCGAGTTGTGAAACGAAGGGAACTAAAACAAAAAAATGTCAGCGAGAAGGGGATTCACAGGGCTGTCATATCAACACACAGTTTCGAGGAAAGTAAGAGGGGTTCACATGCGAAAAATACAAAAAACGGAATCGAAAACATATTTGAAAATTAATAACAAAAAATTCAGCTACCAGAATAGGGGGAGAAAAAAAGAAACATGTGGAGAAAGGTTGGTTGGAGAATGCTATCAAATTAAATGGGAATTCTGATGAAAATAGGGCATGTTCACATGGAAAAATATGAAAAATAGGCACGAAAATGGCCCGAAAACATGCAAAAATTAAGATCGGATGAACCGTGCATCAAAAGGAAAGGGAGAAAAAAGTAAAAATGTTAGGTGGAAGTTGGAGGTCAGTGCGGTCACGTCATATTGTTATTCCGAAGCCATAAATGTGCATTCACATGGAAAACCATCAAATTTATGGAAAATGCTTCAAAAATTAGTAACTTAAGAATAGTTGGCCAAAATAGGGGTTGGTAAAGAGGAAAAATGGTCAAGTCAAAGGGACAAGCAGGGTTGTAAGGTTGGATGTGGGTTTTGGTGAACGTAGGATGCATTCACATGGAAAAACATCACAACAAGGGATAAAGGGAAAAAGAGAAGGAACGGCTCCAAGGGTGGGTTGAACATGGATGGGTGGGTGGGGAAGGGACCCCATCATGGTAAAATTGGATCATGGCATAAATACAGGATTAAAGTGAGGCATATACAGGGGGTATGCATCATAGATGCGTAGGGACGCATCTCCATACTTAAAACCTTAACGGATAGGGTTAGATACAGCAACATAGCCTAGGACTCATCAATCGATTGGACTTTGACGTCCCCACACTTAACACATAACCTACACTTGCAATCATAAGGATAGGGTTAGAAAAACTTGGCCTGTTTCGCGTATGACCGAAGGAACTATCACTGCTACAAAAGGGTTGGAGTTGACTGCAAGAGGTACCATGGCTCGCTCCAGCATTCAGCTAGCATTGCAAAGACCATGCAGCAGCACCCAGGGAGGTAGCTGGTTGATAAAGCCCATTGGGGTAGGTGTCGTTTGATGAAGGATAGTCACTCAACTCACGGACACTTAGATGGAATGAGAGAACAATCACTCACCCCATAACTTACATCACGTGGGTGAATATTGATGGAAACCCAGATCTCACCCCCCATTTAGGAATCGACAAGGGGATGGTGTAGAGGGAGTATGCCAGGGTGCACAGTTGATGGTGCATCAGTGTATTTCACCCCATCTGGCATAGATGCAAGTAGGAAGGCCATGGAGCCTTGCAGTGCAGTGTACATAACATAGTGACATGTCATGTGCTGATGGCAGAGACCTATCTCGTGGGTGTATAGGGAAACGGAAACGTACCTGACTCCAATTTTCATAACGTCCCTCAATCCTCACGGCTCAATAATTGATTGAAGAAACACCATTTGCACTCAACCCCCCCTCTATCTCATGCTCTGTCAATAGATAGAGGAGGGCAACCCATTCCTGAAATCCATTGATGTACTCCTCACATTCGCTTGTGTAGAGGTTGTATGCCATATGCGCATTTGATGGTGCAATTGTGCATCCCGCCCTGTGCCAGCATATAGTGCAAGAAGGAAGGCAAGGGAGCCTTATGGTGCAGTGCACATGAATAGATCGTGATTTGTGCATTGAGAGGCCCAGCCTATGCATGCAACACTCCGTTCACACATCTCGCCTCTCATTTGATTTGAAGGGAAAGACTCGTCACTCAACCCACCCTCTGTCTCACACTCTGTTAATAGATATAGAGGGCAGCCCATACTCACATCCCCATCCTATTAGGATGAAAGCTCGCATCACTCAAGGGGTTGGTGATGAAGATCATGTTGGTTGTTGTTGTCACCAGAGTGTTGAAGATGCTGTGTACCCAGGGAGGTAGCTGGCATGTCTGGTACTTCAATGATTTGTATGAAAGATCGTCTGTTAAGGAGGGCAGACACTGATATTACAAAGACAGTGCACCAAGGGAGGTGGCTTCAAATTGCTTGCGGAAAGGTTCTGTTGATAAATCAACTATCCTGAACTACGGAATGTTACCACCTTTTCCACAGTCAGCTTCCCGCCCAAGGGTGTTTCTACCTTTTCTTGGAATGAGGCCTGCTATGATAGGAAATTTCTTCCTTTTCTCCCATAATAGTTTTTTTTTTGTTTTCTTTTCTTTTTTTTCTAAAATTAATAAAGAGAATGGTAGAAATACCATGTGTCAAGACCAACCTCGCCACCATTGCTGGATCAGACGAGAAGAGAACAAGGTAGGGTTGAGAGGTATCTGTGAGGGGCTAGTAGAACGAGACCGCCTCATGAGGAAGATTATAAGGGCTATCAGGAGTACGAAGAGAAGGACAGTGCGATGCCCAAAAGGAAAAGGGTGAGTCGATTGTGATTGTCAAGATCCCCAGGGACGGAAGTACTTCTTCGGGCGATACCAGAAAGGGATCCTGAGAAGCGTCGACAGCTTGTACTTGGACAGAGCCATTAGGATTGAAAACAAGTACCTTGTATAGGCCCATCCACCATTGTTGAAGCTTGCCAGGAAACTTGCCAAATCTTGAATCATAGGCCAAGACAAGATCACCTTCTTTGAACTCCTTGTGCTTGAAGAAACTGTCATGATAGGCCTTGCGTCGCTCTTGAGTGGTTTCCATGCACTGTAGGGCCATCCACCGAATCTCATCCAAACATTCCAAGTGCAGGAGGCGGCATTGCAGTGACTCATCATCTCCCAAGCGTTCTTTAATTGCCACTCGTAAAGAGGGCCAACTCAATAGGGAAGACGACTTTTGTACCATACACTAGCTGGAAAGGGGTTTGTCCTATAGCAGCCTTATGGGAGGTTCCGTATGCCCAAAGGGCCTTTGTAAGTCGATCGTCCCAATCGTGCAATCGTTTTGGTCAGGGTCGAGCAGAGGATGCGATTGGTGACTTCAACTTGGCCGTTGACTTTGTTAGGATAGTAAGGAGTGGACTTGTGATGGCGGATCTTATACAGTTCCGTCAACTCTTCCATGATCTTGTTACGAAAATGAGTTCTTTTGTCACTTACCAACTCAAGGGGACTACCAAAATGGGTGATAATATTTTTGTACATGAATAGGGCTACGCTGTTACCATCATCCCTCTTCAGAGCTTTAGCTTCACACCACTTTGTGACATAATCTGTACATACCAAGATGTATATGTTTTGCTTCCTTCTGGTGGGTGGATCAATGGGACCCACGAAATCAATCTCCCACTTCTCGAATGGCTTTAGGGGAAGAATAGGTTGCAATGGCATGGCACTTGTTTTGGTGGGTTTTTGTAATATCTCCGCACAATAAAAGTTAGTTGGTTAGTTTGAAAGTTAGTCAGTCAATTAATAAGTTAGTAAGGTTACTAACTAAAGACTAATTAAGATAAAAACTAATTAACATTAATAATTAAAAACTTTTATTTAATTAAAAATATTTTATTTAGAAAAATCAAGAGTCGTAAATCCGATATTTTTCTCGGATTGACAAGGACCGTAGCCACCCTTTACGTAAGTTACAACGTGAACGAGACTTATGAGCTATATTAATCACTAGTATTAATGTGTATAGTTTGAATGGTCCAAAAATATTAGATTCTTGGGGGCGGGGGGGGGGGGGGGGGGAGGGGAAACTATTATATTTTAGATATTATCCTAAAAAGATAGAACTAAAAGTCATTTAGAAGAAAAGACAAGTGATGTTTTAGTTAGTTTTGGAGATCTTATAAAAGGAAAAAATAAAGAAAAGTGATTGGCAAAATCGCGCGTGCTGCGATCACAGTCTACACGCAGTAGACAGCACTTCGAACAGAGAAAAGAAGAAGGAGTGAAATAAGAGATTTCTAAGCAAGTGTCTTGGGGTTTTACCCCCCTTTTGGAGCCAATGCAACCATCAGATTTATGATCTGAGCATCAGATCACTGAGTCTTCTAAGAGCCCCTCCACTCTTGTTCTCAGACTTATCCCCTCCTCTCTAATTCATTATAAATATGAGGCATGCGGAGGCACAAGGGAGCATAAGGAGACCCTGAAAGGCTGCAAGAGAGAGGGAGAGAGAGAGTATACCCCTCCAAGGGATTGTGAGAGAGATCTTGAGAGAGAGAGAGAGAGAGAGAGAGAGAAGAGTTACCCCGAGAGGCTGCACAATTTCTCTCTATCTCGATCCTTGATTTAACCATCTTCTCTTTTGCTCTCCCATCTCAAATCTATTCCACCTTCTTAATCTCTTGAGTCTACTTGTGGACGATGGCCCCCAAGTGAGGAATGTAGCGTGTAGGTGACAATCCTACAACTAGCAACAAAGCTTTGAGCGAAGGCATCACTGTCAATCCAACTGCGATTCCAGTCGTAAGTAATGTATTTTCAAATTGATAGATGCTTGCTTTGATTCTCGTATGAGATACATTAGGCCCCATACTATGATGCACGAGTATAGGTCATCGGAAAGGATAAATTTCATCTCACCTACTCGAAAGATGGAGTTTGTGAAGTGCATATATCAAGGGAAGTTAATTGCACCTAGTTACATATGGCTTATTTGTTGGTAGAGCAATTACAAGGAAGAATTAACCAAGGGTTATGAATGGTATAGTTGTCAAAAGAATGACATAAAAGATTGGGCATACAAGTGCTAGATTAAAGTATAGTCAAGGGTTATAAATAGCATAATTGCTAAAAGAATATGACATTCAGAATCATGAATAGAGAGTACTAGTTTAAAGTTTAGATACTTCAAAAGTACTTAGCTTAAGAGCCCAAATATTAAGAAGAACTATATTCTAGCTCAAGACAAGGCCTGTTAGAGTCTAATTACTTGAGATAATCTCTTACTTATCTTATAAAGTATTTACACGTTATGTCTATAACATGTTTTGATATATGAGAATGATTTCATGTTTGCCTCATGACTTGACTAAGAGCTAGTACAAGAAATTAATCATAAGGGTTAAAACTAAGATGTCTTGAGGTCCATCAGATAATGATGACTTTTGCCAATCCAAATTCAGGGTTGGGTTATCAATCAAGGTAAGTGACCTATAGAACTTACATCATGAATAGTGTTTGAACCTTTAACATATGCGCTAACCAAAGGAAGGAAGTGTTAAGAAACATTTTTGCATAATATTGCTCTTAGATCCCAAGGGAGAGAGCAAATATACAATGGAAATGTTATATCGTCTATTCTTGCATTGGTTGGAAAGAATGCAATTGGTTTTGTTGGTTGATCGAACAACATCCTAAATGCTTTTACATTCAACTGGTTGTTAGTTCTTGTTTGGATGATTATTCCAAGTGCTTGTGATTTATGGTAAATGCATGGCAAGGGTCTGTGATGACAAGTCACCATGGGAATAAAGAAATGCTTTCTTGGAAAATGATATTAGGGCTGAATGCCTTGTTTGTGCTTGATTCTTAAAGGATTTAATTAGGGCTGAATGTTTTCTTGGAAAATGATATTAGGGCTGAATGCCTTGTTTGTGCTTGATTCTTAAAGGATTTAATTAAGGAAGGATATATTGCACGGGTGGATCACCTCCATGATCGCACCGCGGATTAACCCAAGAGGGCACTGCTCGATTCATGGGCCGAAGGGCAAGTGGTAAAAAGGCCAACCACGGGAATGATGTTTTGCTCCTAGATAGCTTGCGGGTTAGTTGGAGCTCTGGACACCCCTTGCTAGGTCTAGAATGGAGTTGAAGACCTCCGTGAGCCCAACGTTTGGGCGTTGGAAGATCCTATTCTAGATAAAGGATGGAAATTTCGGTGCCATGAGATTTGGACAGGGTACTTCTGTTGGATAGAAGGGATACATAATACTCCTGTATGGACAGGAGATAAAGATTAACTTAAAGATAAGTTAAGGAACTTGTTTGATAAAAGGACTACTTATTTTGTTTTTGTGTATGTGCTGTAAATTACGGGAATGAACTTTTTGCCCTAAAAGGCTTAATTAATGAAGCTGATTTTAAATGTCACACATAAATGTGGTAGGACCTAATTAGACAACTAAAGCTATCAAGGGAAGTGGGTGGACGGAATCCCCGGACGGGCCGTCCTACGGCTAGGTGGTCCCAGAGAACTAGGAGGCTTCTCACAAGGATTTACCATCGGATGACTTTAGGTATTGTTAAATTAGAACCTGATTCATACGGTTTTAGGGGACCGGAATGGGACTATGCCCTACGGACAGAGAGGTCGAGCGATGCATCCTCTCATTTCCCATTCTCTTTGAACTAAGTGCGGTATGAGTCTGCTTGGGTCCAGTTGTATCTACGCAAAGTGGAGTGGCTGTAGACCGATGCTAGAAGACTGTTAGGAAGACTTGACTGCTAGGAACCCAGACTTCAGGTCGATCCTAGTGGGAACGGTCGGATAAGTTCCGTTGCGGGGTAGACACGAGAGACCCTAGTTGGCAAATCCCGTGTCATTCCTTGGGACTATCGGGCAACGCCTTCTAGATTGATCTCTCCATGGGCTGCTAAGACGTGTTCCGCAATTTGAGGGGCGAGCACGTTATAGTTTTCCCATTTGCTGACAAGCATCGCATCTCTTGCAGTAGTCATATGCATCCTTTCCATACAGGAGAATTATGTATCCCTTGTATCCAACAGAAGTACCCTGTCCATACAGAGCCATGATGAACCATGTGGTGGACATTTCGCAGGAGAAGCAACACCCAGGAAGGCTCTGTATGGAAAGGATGCATCCTGCTAACAGAGCCTTCCTGGCTGTTGCTTCTCCTGCGAAATGTCCACCACATGGCTCATCATGCATGCTTTCAATACTATGCTGATTTCGTCTCTTGCAATACATGTTTGCAACACTTCATCTTTGCCTCTCTTGTATAGTGCACCACCTAGCAAGGTATAGGGGGACTGATTCTAAAAGAAGCTTCTTCTTCTCATGACTTGAGATGCCAGGAGGATATGGTTGAGTTGCCAGGAGGTTGGCTATGTCTGCATACTAGGGAGTAACTATTTCAACTAGAAACAAGGAAGCATTAGGAAGGTCTGAATCATCTTGTTCCTCTTCTGCAGTTTGAGGGATTCGTGATAGATGATTGGCTTGGACATGGGAACGGCCAATCTTAGTGACCACTTCAAAATCGAACTCCTGGAATAGGAGAAACCATCTCATCAGTCATCCTTTAACATTTGCTTTGTTCATCAGGAAGGACATGGCTTCATGATCCACGTAGAACTTGAAATGCATTGACAGTAGATAGTGTCGAAACTTCTTTAGTGCAAACACCATTGCCAAGTACTCAAGCTCTGTCATTGTGTAGTTCCATTCTCTATCAGTGACCTTTTGGCTTGCATAATATATTGGTTGATCTAATTTAGAAGGGCCCTTTTGACATAGGACATCGCCTAGCCCTTCAACTGATACATCTGTGTGCACATGGAACTCCTTCGTGCAGTCAGGAGGCTGTAAGATAGGTGCTTGGATAAGGCACTATTTTAGGGTACTAAAGGATTCTTCACAGTCATCAGTCCAAAGGAAATCCACATCTTTCCTTAAGAACTTGTGGAGAGGGGTTGCCTTGGTTGGAAAATGTGCAATAAATCTTCTATAGTAGTCCATATGGCCAAGAAATCCTTTCAATTGCTTGAGGTTTGTTGGTGTTGTCCAGGCGGCAATATTCTCAATCTTTGCCGAGTCTGCTGCAATCCCTTGTGCAGAGACAATATGGCCCAGAAGGACTCCTGATGAGACGCTAAAGACACATTTGTTAGGGTTAAGAGAGATCCCATACTCTCGACATCTATCAAAACATTGCCCTAGGTGTCCCCAATGCTCACGGATTAGGCTATAAACATAGAAGTCATTGATATACACCTCAATGAAATCATGCAGATGGTTTTGGAAGGCAACCATCATTACTCATTGGAAGGTGGTAGGAGCATTATAGAGCCCAAACAACATCACTCTATAGGCATAGGTCCCCCATTTTGTGGTGAAGGTTTTTTTGGATTGGTCCTCTTCTGCAATTTGGACTTGGTTATATCCACTGAATCCATCCAAGAGGGAATAGAGCTCATGGCCTGCCATTATGTCCAATAGTTGGTCTATGAAAGGGATAGGCAAATGATCCTTCTTCGTCTTCAAGTTTAGCTTTTGAAAGTCCATACATATTCGAAGTTTCCTATTCTTCTTGGGTACAACCACAATGGGTGAAACCTATTCACTGTTAGCCACGGGATAAATGAACTTTGCTTCAAGGAGCTTCAATAATTCAACCTTCACCAGAGCAGAATAATTAGGATTCATACGCCTTTGTCTTTGCCTTATAGGTTTGGAATCAAGGTCTAGGTCAATGTGATGTTGGCATACTGTGGGATCAGTCCCCTTTAGAACTTTATATGACCAAGCAAACACATCTAAGTTCTCCTTTAGTAAGTCTCGCAGGACCACTAGTTCTTCTTCTGGAAGATTGAGACCCACTTTCAGGTGTCGTTCAGTACCATCAGTATCCAAGAACGTCACTTGCCTTTCACCTTCCACTTCACGGATAAATGTCCCACGGATTGCTTTTGGATAGAGATCTGACTCTTTCAAGGGAGTAGTGTCATCATATGATGTTCCACTAGAACCAGTGTCCTCCTTCTGAACAAATAACTCATTTTTCTATTGAGATTGCTGGAAGGGTATCATAGCTTTATTTGCTTTTGTGTGATCGGTGATTTCTTCTAGACTTAGAGATTCATCTTTAGAGGATGCATCTAGGAATGTCACATAGCATGGACCTTTTATAAGCCGTGGCTCTGATGGCTCTTGCTTTTTTTGACAAGGGGCATCATTATCATCTTTTCTCTAGACTGAATGGTCAGGGCGACAAGAGCCACAGGTGAACTTAATTTTTATACCTTTGATCCATTTCTTATATAGATTTTGCATACTTTGTGGTCCATTGGTCAACCCAAATGGAACCATGGTTATTCCATCCAACACCTCGAGATCTTCAGCCTCTGAGGTCTCTTTAGGGACATCAACAAGATCATCTGCTATCAAAGGAACGTTTTCATCTGCACTTTCATAACCTGCTTGGTTTTCTTCCTCATCATTTTCATCCTCTTCCTCTGGAGGCTCTGTCTCTGCTTCTGTAGAGGCTCTGTAGGAGAAGAATAGATCTTCCACCTCTGCATCTGCTTCTACTTCTACTTCTGTCTCTGGCTCTGTCTTTGCTACTGCCTCTTCTTCTGACTCTACAACTGCCATGTAACAGGGAGAACAATATATCCATGCTTCTATCTCATTGTTAGAGGTGATTTCAAAAGTCAATTCGAGTTGAGGCAGGAGGTATTCTCCCATGGACAAAGACTTTGCTTCCTTCGATAGTTGGCTTACAATGCCCACTGTTAGGGACTGTGCCTCTGTTTTCTTGGGAAAAATCTGTTTAACAGCCTCTTCATCTCCTGATGTACCATCTGTTACTTCATTGGAGGAGTTTGTTATGACTTCGATGGATGTAGATCCATTGCCTTTTTGTGATCCATACAATTTCAACACCACTTTATTGGGTCCTTTGCCTAGGGTTAGGGTTCCTTTGAACCAGTCCATCCTAGCTCTTGCTTCAAAAAGACAAGGTCTTTCCAACAGCAGAGGGTATGAGGTCCCATACAAATTTGGTTTGACCACCAAATATGTCAGCTAATAGTCTCTTCATGCAAGGGTTGTTTTTACGTATGGGAGGATGCCCAACGGTTTGATTCTGCTTTGATTTGCCAATCTGATAAGCCACTGTGTAGGTTGAATTCCTTGCAAACCCAGATCCTTCATTGTCACATCCGTCATTATGTTTACTCATGAGCCTCCATCAATCAATGCATTTGAAATAAAGCATCCTTCTATCCATATACTAATCTCTGGGGTTCCAGGATCTAGGAAGGCATTAGCCACATCCACTTCCTTCACAGGTTTTGGGGCTCTATTGGACTTTGTTGTTGTCGGGGGAGCAATCCTTAGGCTGCGTCTTCTTGCCAAGATGATTTTGAATCTTTTTTGGCAACTGGGAGATAGCATCAGCAGATGTCACAATGTTAAGTTTGGTTTAAAAGTGTCTAGATCTTTTACCAAGTCATATTCTTTGATAGGATCTATAGGCTTCTCCAGCCTGCTCGAAAATGGGGCTACACCCATTTTCATCTTTCCTTTTTCTTCTAGCAATGGTAGCATCGGCACTTCTTCTGTTTCTGGAGGTGCTTCTGTATCATCTATCTCATGAACCTTTGGTCCTGCCTCTGGGACTATCTTTGTGACTCTCTGTGGCACTGTAGTGTTCTATACTACATTGTTCTATCATGTACTACTCTGTCCCTCTATTGGCAGGTTGAACTTCACAATCTTTGTAGGGGAGTTTTTCTCTTTCTAAACAACTGGTTCCTTTTTCTTGGTGCGCGTGATAGTGGCAACTTCCAACTCTACTAAGTTGGAGGCAGACTCTTGTGCCTTCTGGTGGCTATTAGTGGCATTGGCCTTTATAGGGGTTGGACTTGGACAGTCCTTTGCAGTGTGGCCTTCTCCTTTGCATCTGCTACATAAGGGCTTGTAATCCATAGATCTTCTAGGGTTTGGACAATTTGGGGAAATGTGACCCTTTTCTTGACATTTGTAACATTCCACCTCTGATCTCTGACCACCGCCAAACTGTCGTCCTCTATAACTTTGAGAGGGAAACCTCCTTGGACCGAAATTAGGACCAAACTCCCTAGCCTTTGGTCCAATGTCCTGCGTTGTCATTTTAGATTCTAGCAAGTTGAATCTTGCATTTTCATCTTTCTGTCTTCGTTCATGCATCCCTTTCTCAAAGAGTGAATATCCTCTGTATGGTTCTTCCGCAAATAGTAGGAACAGAAGGCTCTAGTAATGGTTGGTTTTTGGGTACATTCAGTGGCTAAATGTCCCGCTTGATGGCACTTTCCGCACCATGTATTAGAACGCATCACATCTCTCCCACCTCCCACAGGAGTGGATATATTGACAATATTCACCTTCAGCGTATGTAGCTGCTCTGTAATCACATCCATAAGCTCTTTCTTGATACTTGCATTTGAGTTGCCTTCAGATTTTCACCTCTTGAAGTACTTGTAGTAGGATTTTGGGAAGCTTCTGTAATTATTGCATATACAGGTTGAGTTAATCCAGAGGGTCCTTTATTCTAGTTCTGATTCAGAGCTCCTATTGAGACTTGGGGTTGTTGATTCCAGTTGGTAGGGTTCCACTGTTGTTGAGTCACCATTGGAGGAACTGTTTGAGGCCACTGTTGTTGTGGTTGAACCATCATTTGAGGCATTTTCATTTGCAGCAACCACTATGGATTAGGTGCATTGTACTGTGACATTGTCTGCATTTGGGACTAGGGGTAGGGAATTGTCCATGGAACTGCATTTGGTGGATATACCATTCCTAGCATAGGAGGAGGTAAGACTCCTCTTCCTGGAGTCATTGAAAGCCTTGCTTCAACTTCATCATACAATCTTGCACCTTCCACTACAGCTTGCAAATTGACTGGTCTTTTCAATTCCACAAACTTGCAAAATTCTGGTTGTAGGCCTCTGAGGAACACTCCTTTTTTGATACCTTCATCCAAATGATGGTTAGTCCATCTCTTCAGGATGGATTCCATTCGCGAGACATAAGCTTCTTAGGTTCATGAACTCCTCTCGCATCCGCTCTTCAAAACCTTCATGCCTGAATTTAGTGAGGAAGGCCAACTTCAGGTCATCCCATGTGCCAAAAGTTCATGCTGTTTGTCTCTCATACCATTGAAATGCCGCGCCCTTGAAAGTGACGGGGAATATCGCTAACCAATGCTCAAGGGTTCTAGCATTGTTAGCCACACATGCTACCATAAACTCTGCTACATGAAGATCAGGGTCTTCATTGTACTCTCCCTTAAAAATTGGCAATGGGACTACATTTGCTAGCCTATCATCAATATTTCCAAGACGAATCTGACTAGGAAGGGGACCTTGAATTGCCATGGGGACTTCTGTAAAGAGTACTTTTAGGGCTTCAAAGGAGGCTTCTGCTGCAAGCTCATTCTTAGCCTTGATTCTTACCTTCTCTTTTCTCACATACCTTTGGACTCGTTCTAACGCTTGCCTCTTTATTGTGTCATTTATTAGGGGGTTGGCTCCAACTAGTTGGTCTATACTCAACAAAATAGAATCAGAGAGGGGCTTCAATCTCTAGAGGATTCTCTGGCCAACATCTCTTCTACTTCCTTCTTTTCAACATCTCTGAATTGAGCTTTCAAACCACTACAGAGGGGGAGATATTCCGTTCTAAAAGTATCAAAACTCATTCTTCTTAGGATCGTTGTTGTGCCATCATTATAATAATGCCAGCTTCTGATGGTTTCAATAGTGTATGTTGTAAAGAACACTCTGTCTACCAACTTCCAGTGGGTTGTTAATTGGACAAATAGAAGGTTGTTAGAGCATCAAGCATCCCATGTATCTTGCTATTTAGCATCCACGAACAAATTCCAACTCTTTTCCTTCTTGTTTTCGTGAATCTCCACTGACTAGGACTCCTGAATCTTCTTCACGATCTCCCACTTGATGATGTTTGTAAACTTCTCAATGAATGCCAAATCTTCCATGGATGGTCATTCTCTCTCAGTTTCTACCCTTTAGTTTGTTCCTAAACAATTTGCCACCAAGATGCAAGTTTCTGCTGCTTCAATAGGAAGAGGAAACAGTCCACCACATAGAGCTTGCATCATGATGGTAATATGTTTCCGCCATTGTGGGATAAAATTCTTGTAGAAAGTGGATTTGACAATAAGAATCTCCAACTCTTCAATGGAACAAGGAACTTTGCAAACATCCATTGAATTTTTCTCTTCTTGGCAACGCCATTTCCTTCATTTTCAGCCTCTTCTCATGCTTATTGATGGCAAGTTTCCCCGGCTGGGCACCAAAAACAAGGAGCCCCAAGAGAGACACCAAGGAAAATGGAATTCTACTGCAAGAAAATCTATCTTTAACATCAACAGGCTTTTATTTCATTCTTTTAATGACCAAAACAAGGAAAACAACAAATCTTTATGCATCATCATAGTAGATATCTCCCACGGATTTGATAGAATCAATCATAATCTTCAACATCTTCATAGAATCCATAAGTAGAACAAGGAACACAAAAGAATACACTACTTTTGAATGGAAATCAATCACATAGTATTCATATTCATTGTCTTCATAGTTTTCTCCCTTGATCTCTCATAGAAAGATACATTGTTTTTAATAGAATTGGCTCTCTCTGGCTCTCTCTCTCTCTCTCTATGGTACATCATCTCCTCACTACAATACTCAAGAATGACACTTAATAATTCCTCTTAGGTCGTGGATGCACCTCCCAAGAGGTATGGGAGGTATGAAAGAGCACCAGAGCCACTATAGTGTCTCTTCATAGATCACTACTGTCACGGTCACTTCAGTCTTCTCTTCAGTCTTCAGCACAGCTGCTTCTTCCATTTTTTTTAGCTATTTTGAACTTAGATTCATCCTTTCTAAAAGTTAGAAAAGTTTTCCAAAGTCACACATACATTCTACAGAACACTTACAGAAGATCTACATAACAGAACAAAACAGGAACAGAGCAGAGGCAGAGTCTCTATAGAAGGTCTACAGAGGGTTACAAAAGGTCATTAGAGAGCAACAAATCCTCATAACTCATACTAAAACCATTCCAAACTAGCAAAAAATATTTAATAATCTTTCAAAATATTTCAACCTTCATCAATAATCAATCCATACTTCATACAAAAGAAAATCAAAACAAAACAGAAGCTAAACAAAAGGTATCATAACCTCAATACAACATATCAGAACATCACGAAGCCTCATATTTCTACTAAGAATCATCATGAGTTTCCAAAACATAATCAATATAATCCAAAACACTCTCAAACACTTCCAAAAACAATCATACATCACTCAAAATCTATAAAAAATCAACCATTTAGACCTCAAAAACAACAAAAATGAGTCAAAAATTCAATCTTTTTCCACTCTTAACAACCCACACTTAGCCTTTTTGCGACAACCTCTGGATTTTTTTCATGTTTATGGTGTGCCAATCACACCCTGTGTATTCCCCTTTCTATGGAACAACTAGGCTAGGAAGATGCAGTTTATTCTAGAAAGAGAGACAGATCCCATAGGCACAATGGATATAAAGTGCTACCAAGCTACTCTATAAAATGATGTACTTGATTATCACTTTCACACAATATGATAATGCAATAGTGCTTGTCTCTTTCTGTCAAGTATCTGTGCCATTGTCTCCTTACACAAGAATTTCTTTATGAGTCCAAGCTTCCATCTTGGAACCTAATTCACTTGTGTAATAGTTGATCTTCAGTCCTTGGTCAATGTCATCATGAGTTCAGTTATGCCTACAAGCCACCATAGCCATGCTCTAGATCCAAATCTTTCACAGATGCTTATATACAACTTTTTCAGCTTTTACAATCAATATGAAGCAAGGATAAGTATGTAATTGCATACTTTCAAGGCCATCTGTGGTTAAAACTATTAGATAGAGAGTGAATAACAAAGTGATGGAGATTCTGGGTAAGCGTTTCCATATCAAGGCTAGCTTCAAGGGCAAGAAAAAGGAAGTTGTATTCAACGAAGTTAACAATATTTTCCTTGACTTGCCCACCCTACAATGTTTAATGATTAGATTCTATGACTTGTCACACTGGGAGAGGCACAAGGAGTGGCTAGATTTGTGGTTAAACCTGATGAAAGTGAGTGTAATACTTCCAAGAAATTAAAAATTAGTTGATTATTTTAAAAGTTAGTTAGTCAATTAATAAGTTAATAAAGTTACTAACTAAAGACTAACTAAAGCAAAAACTAACTAACATTAATAACTATTTTTAATTTAATTAAAAATATTTAAAAAATCAAGAGTCCTTATCAGACATTCTTCTCAGATTGACAAGGACTATAGCCACCCTTCACAGAAGTTACAACGCGAACGAGAGTTATGAGCCATATTAATCACTATAGTGTTAATGTGTATAGTATGAATGGTCCAAAAATATTAGCTTTTTGGACAAAACTAGCATATTTTAGATATTACTTATTGTAAATATCCTAAAAAGATATGTAGATTTCTAGAATAGGATGCCATGTAAAAAAAACAAGTGGTTTTTTCAGCTTTTTTGGAAGATTTAATACAAAAAAATAAGGATTGGCAAAATCACGTGCATTGCAATCATAGTTTATAGGTAGTAAACATCACTTCAAACAATGAGAAGAAAAAGGAGTGATCCAGAAGATTTTTAATAAAGTGTCTTGATGTTTTATCCCCCTTTTAGAGCCAACGAAGCTATCAGAATTGTGATTTGAGCATTAGATTGCTGATTTTTCCAAGACCCCTCTATAAAGAGCTCTTCTACTCATCCACAACCCTTCTTCTCTTGTTTAGCTCTATAAATATGAGACATGGGGAGCAGTTAAAAAATCACAAGGAGACCCTGAGAGACTACGAGAGAGAAGTAGATAGAGGGAGGTAGAAGGATACCCCTTTGAGACATTGCAAGAAGGATCTTGAGAGAGAGAGAGAGAAAGAGAGAGAGAGAGAGAGAGAGAGAGAGAGAGAGAGAGAGAGAGAGAGAGAGAGAGGAGTTACCTCGAGAGACTGTGAGGGAGAAAGTTAGCTCAATTTCCCCTATCTTCATATTCGACTAAGTCATCTTATCTTATGCTCTCCCATCTCAAATCCATTCCTCCTTCTTTATCTCTTGAATCCACTTGTGAATGATGGCCCCTAAGTGAAATATCTCTCCAAACACTAAAACTCTCACCACAACCAACATGACTGCGAACCAAGGAACCGAAACTATGGGAAACACATCTCTTATGAACTAGCTGCATCCCATTGTATTAGGGAAAAGAAATTGGGAGAAAAGAACGTTTATATTAATTATCGCAACTTAATTGAGCATGTTTTGAGATAATGAGTGTACTAGGAAAAATTTTGTTCATCTTATTCATCTTAGGTGACCAATTAAACTTGCACTTAGAAGCCATTAAATTGCACATAAATTGCATGAAAATTTCATGCTAATATATATACGAAAAGTTTCAAGAATGCGCATTAAACTGCTATTAAGATAGATAGATTTTATGCATCCGCATCCATTTGCTTGGTTGAAATAATAGGAAATCCTATTACATCTCACAAAACATAGATTATACTTGTGATAGAATACGTAGGGTTCCTAGGAAGTTGAAAGAATTTCAAACCCTAAAGAGTTGAAGGATTGTTTTGAAGGCCCATCTTGCTTGAAGCTAAAAGGAATTCAAAGTCCTTAAGTAACTATATGAATTATGCAACAAACCCTAGTTCAAATGAATACGTAGGGTTTCGTTGTAGGGAAGCCAATGTCCCAAATTGCAGTCAACATTGCAAGGATACTCCTTCATTCAAAAGAATGAGGAAATTAAATTAGGTTATCTCTGGAAATCTCGGACAATAATCCTCAAAAATTGACTTAAATCGGGCTTTTACCAAATCCGCATTAAGGATGAGGATATTCCAAAGATAACTTTCAATACCAGATATGGTCATTTTGAGTTTACAATAATTTCCTTTGGTTTAACCAATGCTCTTATTACATTCAATAGGCTAATGCAGGATATCATTAGACCATACCTTGACGAGGTTGTACTTGTTTTCTTTGATGACACCCTGGTCTACTCCAAGGAAGAAGAAGACCATGAGCCTCAACTTTGCATTGTCCTTGAAATCATGATGACGCAAAGCTTTATGCCAAAAAGAAGAAGTGTGCCTTCCTCAAATGATAGATTGAGTATCTAGGCTTCATTGTATCAGAAGAGGGAATCTCCGTGGATCCTGCAAAGGTTAAAGATGTACAAAAATGGCCCCCACCAACTTGGTCTAACAGGATGATATAGAATCTTCATCAAAGATTACGCCTTAGTTGCAGCACCCCTCACAAATCTACTAAAGAAGCAAGTTGCCATAGTGTGGACAGCCACTAAATAAGCAAGCTTTGACCAACTCAAACATACCTTAGTGACAGTGCCAATTCTAAAGCTCCTAGACTTGAGCAAAGAAATCAAAGTTGTTACAGATGCCAACTCACTTGCAGTAGTCTATGTACTAATGCAAGAAGGTAATCCCGGGGCATATTCCTCAAGGAAGTTAAAAATCCATGAGAAAAATTATGCTACTCATGACTTGGAACTATTGACTATCATTCATGCCCTCAAACTCTAGAGGCACTACTTGCTCGGCAACAAATTCTCCTTGGTCACGGACCACAAGAGCCTCAAATGGATCTTCTCCCAGGCTGACCTCAACATGAGGCAACGCCACTGGATCGAGGTGCTACAAGAGTATGACTTTGGGATCAGATGTAAACCTAGCAAGGAAAATGTGGTTGTCGATGCCTTAAGTCGTAAAATGTTCCTCAACTCTCTCATTATGGAGGAACCTTCGACGACCAGATCACTAGCTACCATGGTGTTAATGGCAGGCAATCCTATCCTTGAATTGGCTAGGGAGGACTCTAAATATGACCCACAATATCAAAAAATGATACATGAGATCCTAGAAAATGAACAAAGTCCCAAACTCAAAGTTAAATACCAAGAGTACTCTGTTTGTGAAGGCCTAGTCTACTTCAGGACAAGACTATGTATTCCTTTGAGCCAAAGACTTAAACAACGGATACTTTGGGAAGCACATGATTCCCCTTTCTTTGGTCATCCACGATATGCCAATACCCTCAACATGGTCAGAAAGAGTTGTCATTGGGAAAGACTTAAGGGAGATGTTCTCAAATATGCCAATACCCTCAACATGGTTAGAAAGAGCTGTCATTGGGAAAGACTTATACAACCCCTCAACATCCCTCAGATGAAGTCGAAATTTATCAGCATGGACTTTGTTGTTGGGTTACCTCCAGTTCCAGGTGGCTACAACTCAATTATGGTTGTAGTAGATATGCTCACCAAGGTTACACATCTCATCCCAGTAAAGACAAATTATAAGGCTTCAGATATTGCTAGATTGTTCATTAAGGAGATATTCAGACTCCATCGTCTACCCAAAAGGATCATCAGTGATCGAGACTCCCTTTTCACATCTCAGTTTTGGAGAGGGATATTTGAAGCTATTGGGACTCAGCTCTGTTTAAGTATGGCCTATCATCCTCAAACTGATGGCTAAATAGAAAGGGCCAATCAAGTGGTTGAAGATATGCTTAGAGTATATTGTTGTCACAAACCCAAGAAGTGGATCCAATATCTACCCTTGGTGGAGTTCACCTACAATGCTTCCTTGCAGCAAAGGATTCAAATGACAAATTTCCAAGCATTGTATGGGCATGATTGCCGTCCTCCATTAAATTTCTCAAGCCCTACTTTAAGGGTAGAGGCTTCCAAGAAGATGGTAGAAGAAATGGATGAACAAGTTAAGGCCATTAGGCAAGACATCAAAGCCGCCAAGGATAGGTAGACTTATGCGGATTTGAACATGCAAGAGCGGCTCTTCAAGGAGGAGGATATGGTTTTCATTCATGTAAAACCCAAGAAGAGTTCCTTATCCTTGGGAGAATTTAAAAATCTTAGCCCAAGGTATTGCGGGCCTTACAAGATCCTCAAAATCCTAGGACCTAATGCTTACAAACTTCAACTTCGTGAAAATGTAAAAGTTCACAACGTATTTTATGTTAGTCTACTAAAGAAATATGTGCCTAATCCTAGCCATGTTACTGAGTGATCAAGAAATTGTAATGCCTATCGAAGGAGTCCTTGAGCTGCAGCCAAATAAAATCCTAGATACTAGGGAGAGACAGTTGAGGAGTAGAACCCTTAGAGAATACCGTGTCCAGTTGAAGGATTATCCTGAAGAAGATGCTACAAGGATAGATGAGAATGCTCTTCATCAACAATACCCACGATTCTCTCGAGATTAGGACATCTCGATTTCTCTAAGGGGAGGAGGATGTAATACTTCCATGCAATTAAAAATTCATTGGTTAGTTTGAAAGTTAGTTAGTCGATTAATAAGTTAGTAAGGTTACTAATTAAGACTAACTAAAGTAAAAACTAACTAACATTAATAACTAATAGTTTTTTATTTAATTAAAAATATTTTTAAAAAAAACAAGAGTCGCAATCCGACATTTTTTATGGATTGACAAGAAATGTAGCCACCCTTCACAAGTTACAACGTGAACGAGAGTTATGAGCCATATTAATCACTAGTGTTAATGTGTATAGTATGGATGGTCTAAAAATATTAGATTTTTCGGTAAAACTAGCATATTTTAGATATTACTTATTGTAAATATCCTAAAAAGCTATGGAGATTTCTAGAACAGGATGTCATGAAAAAAAAGTAAGTGGTTTTTTTCAACTTGTGAGATTTAGTACAAAAAAAGAAGGATTCGCGAAATTGCGCGCGTCGCAATCACAGTTTACAAGCAACAAACAAAACGTTGAATAGGGAGAAGAAAAAGGAGTGATCTAGAAGATTTCTAATCAAGTGTCTTGGGATTTTACCCTTCTTTCGAATGGAACTATCAAAATTGTGATTCAAGCATCAAATTGCTGATTTTTCCAAGATCCCCTCCATAAAGAGCTCTTCTTCTTAGCCACAACCCTTGTTGTTTTGTTTAGCTATAAGTATGAGGCATGGGGAGCAATTAGAAAAGCACAAGGAGACCCTGAGAGGCTCCGAGAGAGAAGTAGACAAAGGGAGGTGAAAGGATACCCCTCCAAGAGATTGCGAGAAGGAGCTTGAGAGAGAGAGAGAGAGGAGTTACTCTGAGAGGCTACAAGAGAGAGAGATAGCTCAATTCCCCCTACTCTTCTCTTATGCTTTCCCATCTAAAATCCATTCCTCCTTCTTTATCTCTTGAATCCACTTGTGGACGATGGCCCCCAAGTGAAAGATCTCTCCAAACACTGAAACTCCCACCACAACCAACATGATCGTGAACCAAGGGACCGCAACTATGGGAAATGCATCTCTTATGAATCAGGTGCACCCCTTGTATTAGGGAAAACAAAAGTCAGGGAGCTTCAAAATTTGTGATGTCACCAAGCTATGCTTGAGTTGATCAAAAATTGCTTGTTCAAAGGGCATCCATGGGAGAAAAGAATGTTTACATTAATTATCGCAACTTAATTGAGCATGTTTCGAGATAATGAGCGTACTAAGAAAATTTTGTTTATCACATTTATCTTAGGTGATTAATTAAAATTACACTTAGAAGCGATTAAATTGCATGGAAATTTCATGCAAATATATATATGAAAAGTTTCAAGGATGCACATTAAACTACAATTAAGCCAAATAGATTTTAAGCATCCGCATTTGTTTGCTTGGTTGAAATAATAGGAAATCCTATTACATCTCACAAAACATAGATTGAACTTGTGATAGAATATGTAGGGTTCCTAGGAAGTTGAAAGAATTTCAAAACCTAAAGAGTCAAAGGATTCTTCTCAAGGCCCATCTTGCTTGAAGCCGAAAGAGATTCAAAGTCCTTAAGAAATATATGAATTGCATGACAAATCCTAGTTCAAATGAATAGGTAGGGTTTCATCCAATGTCCCAAATTGCAATAAACATTGCAAGGACACTCCTTCATTCAAAAGAATGAGGAAATTAAACTAGGTTATCTCTGGAAATATCGGATGATAATAGGGATAAAGCCGAGACTAGATGCTATCGCATCGGATCAAAATTTCCTTTGGCAAAGAGAACAAATAATTGTCTAGTACATATTGTGCACTTCTGCTTGTGTTTGTACTTAGGAACACCTGTTTGAAAAATGAGTTATCTAACAAAGGAATTGATAACAAGAAAATCTTTTAAATTGGATTCAGGTTGAAACACCTGGGAAAGTCGTGTTGAGTACCCCCAACTAGCCGTTAACCCTATCCAAGGGGGTTTGTTTGATAACCTTGTCGAGAATGTGGACCGAACACGTCGTGAGGGGTCTCTCTGTAGAAACATATGTTCGTAGGAGGATGCTCAAGTGCCAGGGTGGACTTTGGCTATAAATCCCCTACCTCTGAGTCCTACTCAGATGGTCTACATGACTCAAGAAGGAATCACGAGGCCCCATTACTAGTGCAAGGATGGAAACTTAGAGGAAAATAAGGCACATCCTTACGGATTGCGGAATCATCCCATGGATGAGATTTGTATCTCGGTTGAAATTTAAATATAAACTTTACTTTCAAGGAATTCGTCTAATTTGTTTTCATGTCAGTGCATAAAATTACGTAAATAAACATGTGACCAACGGGTTAATTAAGAAAGCTTCTTATCTATGTTACCACTAATGTGCCCTTAGGTAGGTAGGAAACTAAAGCTATCAAGGGAAGCAGATGGGTGGAACCCCCGACGGGTCCGCCCTATGGTAGGGTGGTCCCAAAAAACTGGGAGCCTTCTCAACATTCAAATCGTGATGACATATTGACCTTAGATAATGTAGGGTAGAACCCTAGCTCATATTGTTTTAGGGGACTAGAATGGGACTTTACCCTATGGGTGTAGAGAGGTCGAGCGACGTATCCCTCTCATTTCCCATTGTCTTTGAACAAAGTGCAATATGATTCCATCTCGGTTTACATGCTCTGCGCAAAGTAGATGTCTAAAGACCGATGCTAGAAGGCTGTGGAATGACTTGCCCATCAGAAACCCATGAAGATTTAGGCTGATCCTAATAGGGTTGGCCAGTACATTTCGTTGCAGAGTAGACTAGGGGGTCACTAATCGATAAACCCTATGACATTCCGTGGGAGTGCCAGGTGGCATCTTTTAGATCCGATGGACTACTAAAATGTGTCGCGATCTAGGCACCTTATAGTGAGATTCTAAAATGTACAAAACTAGAGGAGGTCTCTATTACCTTGATGAATAGAGAAATTTCATCAGATCATTACAATCACTCAATGTCATTTAGTGTTCAATCGAAACACAACGTCTGGTGGCTAGGAGCATTCGAAGTAGATATAGAGTATTTTGATTTATTGTATTGGGTTTTTCATCGAACACCAATACTTGATGTTATTAAGAGACAACAAGAGAAGAGCTATTTGTTGAAGGATTTGGGAATTATAAGATTGAGTGGCACATAGCTGATGACTTAAAGACACTTAAATGTTGTAACATGCCCACTCCTCAATTTGCAGGGCACGTCTTAGCAATCCATCGAGAGATATATCTAGAAGATGCCACCCGGCACTCCCAAGGAATGACACGAGGTTTGCCAACTAGGGTCTCTCGAGTGTGCCCTGCAACGGAACTTATTCGGACATTCCCGCTAGGATCAACATGAAGTCCTGGTTCCTTGTAATCGGGTCTTCCTAACAGCCTTCTAGCGTCGGTCTACAATTGCTCCACTTTACGTAGACACAACTAGGCCAAAGCAAACTCATACTGCACTTGGTTCAAAGAGAATGGGAAACGAGAGGGATGCGTTGCTCGACCTCTCTGCCCGTAGGGCGTAGTCCCATTCCGGTCCCCTAAAACGGTATGAATTAGGCTTCTAACCAACATTGTCTAAGGTCATTGTCTGACCTTCCCTAACATTCCTCATTTACATTTCCTTTGAGGAAAGCTCTCGACTAACCGAGACCACCCTTCTGTAGGATAGACCCATTGGTCACATCCACCACGCTTCCCTCGAGGGTTGTTTTAGTTATCTAATTACCTACCACATTATGTTTGACACTTAAAAGCAGCTTCCTTAATTAACGTGTTAATCACAGGTTCCTTTACATAACTTAGGGCATTGACACAAAAACAAGATAAAACAAGATCAAACACTTCCTTAACTTATCTTCAGATTAATGTTTGTCTCCTGCCCATACAAGAGAATTAATAATTTCTTTCTGCCTCCACAGAAAAATCCTTCTGTCTTTCAGCAACAAAACCCGAAGGTTTATCCTACCAAGATTCTGCCTTGTAATTAGTATCAAGGCCTCGAGATCCCATCTCGAGTCACGTAGAACACTTGTGTAGGGCCCGGAGGCATTGGGATTTATGGCCAGAGCCCCCACTGGCACCCAAGCGTCCTCCTACGCCAAGTAATTTAAACGGAGAGACCTCTTGCGGCGGGTTCAATCCACATTCCCGGCGTGGATTCACAACCCCCTTGGTTAGGGTTTGGCGGTTCGCGGGGGGTAGATAGCGCCATCCTTCCTTAATTATCTCTTTATGAAATCAACCACAGCTGAAGCACCCAGCTTAAAAACAATCACTAGGGAAAACATCCCTTTTGTTTCCATGGCAATCAGTCATCTCAGACCCGGCCATGCAATTATCAAATACACCCCACTTGGGTTAACATCCAAAACCACATTAACAAATAGTTGAATGCACAACCTCTTGCTTCAAGACATCGCAATCCCATTGCATGCACAATCATAATTTAACTTAGATGTATCAAAACACTTGCTCAGGGGATTTACAACCTTTTCAAACAACCAAGTATAACTTGGGTCAACAATCCATTTAGGGTTAGGTCACTAGCTTCAATTAAGCTAGGAGAGTATCCATTTGCAATAGTCCACAGCATGATTGATAAAACAATTCGCAAGCAATTATACTTATTTCTAATGCACCGGATCTCATGAAGGTCTAGGTTTCTATCCATTGGAAACTATCATTTCATGTGTTTCTTTTAGTCATGATCATGAAGAATGAATTCTAAATGACTATTCATGCACTGAACTAGTTTTAAAGCTATTATTTTATGTGAAATAATGCAAAAATCTTATCATTTTATGTGTGTAAAAGCTATCATTTCATGCATATAAACTTATGCGAACTTCATACTCTACCATTTCACGCATGCAACCAGCACTTAGAGTAAACAAAAATCCTACAACTCGTCCTTGTTCCATGCACGTAGCTAACCCTTTTATCTCTTCCACGAGAAATAATACATAATTAACTATAACGCTTAAAGAACTTGGGTTTGATTCGGGTTTGTAGGGGCATTTATTGTGATGGTCACTCCGCTCACCTCTTCCGCATTACCGGTACCAACAGTAGCTTTGGCACCTACGCTTTCCGCGATTTTCTTCTTGGGAGCCATTTCTACTCGGGTTTTGGATAGTCCGGGCCTTAGTGGCCTTCAAGATGACCGGTTCGGGAGGGAAAGGTCGTGGGTAGGGGATCCTTTGCCAATGAGGGGGTGGCTTGAGTGTGGCTCCTCGAACCGCCTTCACTCTCCAACTCTCTTCCCCTCTCTTTCTCCTTCTCTCTCTCCCTCTCTTCTTCCTCTTCTCTTCTCCTTCTTTCTCTCTCTCCTTCTCTTCTTCTCTCCCTCTCCTCTTCTTCTCCTACTTCTTCTCTTTCTTCTTCTCCCTCTCTCTTCTCTCACCTTTCCCTTCTCTCTCCTCTCACTTCTTCTCTTCTTCTCTCCCTTTCCTTCTTCTTTCCCTCTTCTCCTTCTCTCTTCTCTCCTTTTACCTCTTCTTCTTATTCTTCTACTTCTCTCTTTCCTTCTACCTCTTCTACTTCTTTCTTCACTCCTCCTTCTCCTTCTCTCTCTCTCCCTCTTTCTTTCCTTCTCTTCTTCCCTCTCTCCCCCTCCTTCCCCTTCTCTCCTTCTCCTTCTCTCCCTCTTCTCTCTTCTTCTCTTCTATCTTCCTCTCCTTCTTCTCTCCTTCCCCTTCTCTCTCACCCTCTTCTTCTCCTTCTTCTTCTCCTTCACTCTCTCCCTCTTCTTTCTACATTTCTCTTCTTCTCACTGAGCACACGGGGGGGGGACTGCTGATCAAGATGCTAGGGGGGGTGTGCTACTCCCCAGACCGGGGGGGGGGGGGGGGGGGGGGGACCGTGCTGCAGTCTACTAGGGGAGCACTGATGCTGCTGGAGCCGGGGGGCCGATGCAGGTGACGGGGCTAGATGGGGGGCACTGTAATTCGTCAGTAGGGGGCGCAATGTCTGTCGTCACGGCCAAGGGGGCTACTTTCCATCGATGCAGGGAGGGGGAGGCTTTATAGAGGAGGGGGAGGTGGTAAGGCGGTGCCACCCGCCACCTGGGGGGCTGCATGCCCCCCCTTATCATTAACGTCACTCCCTCTCTCTCTCTCTCCCTGCCATGCACACAGCAGGGGGAGAGAGAGGGAGAGATAATTTTAAAAAAAAAATTAAAGGGGGGGAGTTCCTATGGAGGAGGCCCGGGGGAGCACGGGGGTCACCGGGGGGGGGGGGGGGGGGGGGGCATTACAAATGTATGTACAATGTATCAAAGGGAGCTAACTCTAGATCTCCTTGCCTATATTGCATGTCCCCAACCATAAAGTTGAACTCAAGCAATTGGAATAGAGCTCCCTCTAAGCACAACAAGGATCCACATTTTAAGACTATCCTAGATATTTATTTAGTGAATGCCCATATATGTACACTTCATGCGCTTTGTAGGATAATTGAAAAGCTTGCTCATCTTTTTCTAGGATTTGCATGGAAGCTTTTTCAGCTAGAACAAATGCTATAACAAATATTGAAAAAGTCTTATCTGCAATTCGTTTGCATGGTGGTAATGTTGTTATCGAACCAAATCTTCAAAAGTCTAATGTTGGCAATTGTGTTCCCAAAAATCCATCTATTGATGGAGTGAAGGCTAGAAGGTTCCTAGAATTTCATGGAAGACTTGGTAAGTTAAACTCTAGGAATGGTGGCTCAACTATTAGATACAATCAGTGGAAGTGCCTACACAATGTAGTTAAGGATAATGTTGATAATGGATAAGCTCGAGATAGAAAAGCCAATGTTTGGGAAACACTAGACAAAGTATTCTTTTAGTGTGATAAAACTGAGTGGAATGGTGATGATCTCAAAGATTTCAAAAACCAATTAAACCTTTTTAAAAAGGCAATGATAGAAGCCTGGGATAATCAACACTTCACTCACTATATGGTAAGGAGTTTTCATATGTATGTCTCTTTATTGTCTGACTCATATAGGGTTTTCTAATTGAATTTCTTTATTTGTTAACTATGCAGCATATTTTATACAACCATGCTCCATATTTTATCAAGATATATGGATCTATATCTTTCTAGTCAACCCAAGGTATGGAGAAATCACATTATCAAGCAAGAACAAAATACTTTAGACACACAAGACATGGAGGTAGAAGATACAAAGAAAAAAATTTATAGAGGTCTTTCAATGGTTCTAAATACAAATTTGGCACAAATTCAAGCTCAAAGACACAACTGCATCATGTAATACATCATCTTTGGCAAGGACTATATCCACTATTACCCAAAGAAAAAAAGAGGGATATTTAAACTCTTGAGCAAAGCAAATATATTCAAAATGGTTATACAAACTAGACAAAGAGATGGAAAAATATGGGTTTCAAGAAACCCTTAATATCTTTTAGTCTGACTCTATTGCAAAAGAGTCTTTAGTTTCAAGCAATTCACTATGTCCCCTAAAGGAATCTTTTGTTTCATCCCACTTGATGAGACCTCTACATTTTAATAACTCTGGTTTCCTATAGCCTAGAAGGAGCTTCAAATTCTTGAAATCTCCTACGTGGGAGAGAAAGTAAGAGCCAAGAACTCCAAAGTATCCTACCCTAGATCCATTGTATCGAGGCATGAAGTCAAAAACTCTTACAGCTTATTCTTTCTCCACCAAAATTATCTTGTCTGAACCTCTATTGAAAGTTCGGGATCCAATCACCTTGGAGATAGCTTTTAAAGTCAATATTGGTAAGCTTGGAGAGCTTGACAACTTTCTATGATAAATTGCAACTGTTTGATTATTTAAGCTTCCAATAATATAATGACCAAGGTCTTCAAGCTTCAATGGCATTGAGCCCTTGGCTCTTCCAAGAAAGTTTCTATCTGCACAATAAACCACAATAGTATAAGATGTCACTAGATAAACATCGAATGATATTTATCTATAATGCATAACATAATCTAATATAAATCACAATGGATATCTTAGAATTATCTTTCATACGTTAGGGTTTTCATCTTCTTCAAGAAGACTATCATCATATAGATTTATTGAGCTTTTTGGTTTCTCCTCGAACGGAGACTTAAGTTTCTCTTCATACCCCATGTTATCAATACTAAGTCTCTGCTAAATTTGTAAGAACTCTTCCTCTGTAGGTATCCCCCCTTTTCATATTCCACAATCTGATTAATACATGAATGCAAGTCTATAGAGCTATCTTGAAAATTCTTTCCCTCAACATCAAGAGTTGCTAGCAATTCCTCTTCATAACCTATAAAATTCTTATCATTTTGACCCCATGATGCAAGGATTGCTGATTGAGCAGTAATCTTCTCTGAGATAAAAAAGGTGTTGAATATCATTTAGTAATACATATCTCTTTTTGTTGATGAGATAACTGGGAAATGTAGGGACGCATTCAAGAAGATCTGTTTCAATCTCTCCACTCAACTCTATCTCCTTTTCTTCCACTTTTGTAATGTTCTCACTTTAAACAAAGCAACATAAAATCTCTGCACAACTAGTTCTCAATATCCTCGTGAAACATTTTCCCCTTCTCTTCAACTTCTTTATCTTTGCTTGCAATATCCTCTATCTTCTTCTCTTGTATTGTATCTGAAGAACAACTATCCATATATTGAAGATATACAAGAAATCCAACATCCTTCTATACAAGAAGACATTGATGTTGATTCTGATGAAAAGAGCAATCTTCTTTCCACTTCTTGAATTCCTCATCAATAAAGCTAAACCTTCTTTGCAAATTTGTTCTAGTAGCATTGATAGCTTCCATTACATCGCTATAATGGACAAATCCCTCAATCTCTAGGCCTTCCACATATATATCATAAAACTTCCTAAAATCCTTCAGTTTATCTTCAAGATCCTTCAAGAGCTCTTGCAAATCAAAGGGAACATTGAGCATATCTCTGATGTAAAAAAATCTAGATGAATTTCTAGTGTATGAAGAAAATCAAAGAGCTTTTCATCACAGGTATCCTCTAGATCCTCTTCCTCCATTTCGTCTAAAGAAAACTTCCTTTTAGTCATCGTGATTACTCACAAAACCAAATCAAGTAAAATTAAAGGCATAATATACAAATCCACATTTGCTTATATCTAGAAGACTAAAGAAAGATTGCTAGAAAAATTTAGTCAAACCCTTTATAGAATTTCTGATTACTTGATATTCAGTCAAGAACTCACTCTTGGCTCCAAAGTTTGAACTTGTATATGACATGCTTACTGACAAATTCTAAGAAAAGTATATTTTCTTCCTCCTCTTAAAATAACAAACATAGGACATTTACAGCTCTATACCAAAAAGACAATAAAATTTAGAGTATTTACAAAAGAAAGATCAAATTATTTAGAGTACCTACAAAAAAAGATCAAAATATCAAGGAGACCCTAGATTATATAACTTACAACTTGGCATTTCCATGGCTTCCTTTCATAGAATTGATGAGGAAACATTGCCTCTCCACACAGTCTATTCCAATTAGTCTCCAATAAGAACTAAAAACAATCATATTTCAATAATCTCGCAAAACAAGATCTCATGAAATCTAACAAAATATCAAATTACTTACTTTTCATTGTATGGAATTAGAAGAGCCTCTAAAGTTTCAAAGTCAATTGAATTGAACCAATGATCAAATGCACTTGCATCAAGCTCATTCCTCATATAGTATGAGATAGATGGATCAAGAACCTCAAATTTTTATTATATATCAAAGGAGAGATCATGCATTACACAACTAGCAAAGGAATGAAGATAGTAAGCATCAACATGAAAGTCTATTGCTAGAAAAATATAGTGAGCAAAAATAATTTTTGGTGTACTATACCCAACAAGAAGAATAGAGTCATTTACTTCTCTCACTTTGAGTCTTGAGAATTTGAACACAGTCAGAGTCAAAAAATACCATATCAAATGTTTTGTTAATATCACCGGATAAAAAGCACCAGACATTGAAGCCCTTAAGGTTGGCAACCCTTTCAACGAGGGTAGATAGCTCCTCTTCAAAAGAAGGGAGTTGCTCTGCTTCCTTTTCTTCTTCCTTTTTTCTTTTATACTCCCTCAATTTATATACATGATCTTCTGTGGCCTTTTTCTCTTTCTCATATAGTCTTGTGTCCTTTTCATGGGTGACATCTTCAACCTTAATACTTGGATCATTTTTCTTCTTTCTATATAGAGGAACATTTAAAATATTGAAAGCCTTCACATAAGAAAGGGGAGACCTGGCTCAAGGACCTTTGAAAACATGTATCTCAATCTCCTAAGAATTATCATGTCTTTATCCATAAGTGTAAGCCTATGTGCACGAGCAACACAGATATTAGAATCTTGGAAATTTTCAATTAAAAAAAACTTATGTAGCCTCTTGAATACAGTTGAGAGCTGCCTTAGTCCATCTAAAACTATTAAGACTATCCTTGTCACAAATTTCTTTGACAAGCCTATGAAAAAACATTTTTGGAATTGCATTATTAAGAGACTTTATTGCACTTCCAATCTCCTTTAGGCATATAATATGTTGTGAGAACATTCTCCTTGGGTTATCCTTGCAAGTTTAGAAGGCTTGGAGGATTGAAGCAAGACCTCTAGGATCAACTTTCTACTTCCTTGTAGTGGCCTTAGTTCTAGCCATCTAAAACATCCAAGAAAATAATAATACCCCAAAATTAGGATAGATCTCCGAATCTCTATTATAATGTTATCTACAATCACTTAGTAGTAAACAAACACTAATCACATAGTCTATCTTCAATTTCAATAAAACAATGCAGACACAAGACGTATGAAACACGAAGTGGCCTTTTGGACAAGAGAAACCTACACCCTCTCACATTTCATATGTCACAACTTTTTTGGATACATATTTCATCAAAGGCAATTACTGTCATGAAGTTTTACAAGTCTCACAATAGAATAGTGGTCATCTAGCAAATCTCACATCTTATTCTCAATGAGTTTAACCCTTGAAAGAAGATCTATCTGAATGTTCACATTAATAATATTTAAACCTTATCCACCTACTTATTATCAACATTAGTGGAAAAAAATTGATCATGTTGTGTGATAAAGCTTTGTTGATCTATGATTATATTTGAGGAAACTTGCATTCCTCTCGCGACATATGAAACGGGAGATAACTCTTGTCCATGGGAAAAGCTATGACTAATCACGTTTCATACGTTAAGATCTTTTTGGGATTATTTGGTAAGATTCATTCCACTGATTTAGAGCTAGCTCAGATTTAGAGCCATCAGGGGGTTCTGCCCACTCCCTTCCCTTGATAGCTTTAGTTTCCTACTTACCTAAGGGTTACCTTCTAACTTACTTGCAACAATGCAATATATACAAGTTGCGGTAAGGTCTTGATTAATATGGTTGAAATATAATAAGAAAAATTATTCTAAAAACTACCATTAAAAAGTTTCATAGTTTTATTTATATTGTTGATTGCAGTGTCCTCATCAGGATGATAGTTACTTTTGTGGCTGGAGAGCAATCGTAAATGCTATAAGATTGGTTCATTTATTAATCTCAATGATGATAAAATTATAAAGGTAATGTGAAAGATACTAAACTTTAAGATAGAGGTTTATTGCAAAATAGTCCATTGATGATAATATAGTCTACTGTAAAAAATAATTGTGAACTAAAAATCTTTTCTTACAAATGTATGACCGTTTACAAGAGATTGCTATACAAGTGAGCATGTTTGGTATATAAGAGCACAAGTCATGAATGTTGAGATATTTCAATCACACCTACTTTAGTCCCTTTGTGACAAGCAGTGAGGGATCAGGACCAGAATCCCATATGCACAGTAGGAGAAAGTACCACCACTCAATTCCTATTAGGCATTGTACTATGCAATGATAGTACTCTTTTCTTTCTAGTAAAGTGTCATGTCACTGTCAATACACAAGATTGTGTTTATGAGTCCAAGTCTCAATCTTGGAACCTTATTCACTTGTGTAACAATTGGTCCTAGTCAAGGTCAATGTCTTCATGAGTTTCTTTTTCCTCTTTCAATCTCCATAGCTTCCACATCTGCCATGCTCTAGATCCCGCGTATTTCACATGGTATCAGAGCTCAGTTGAGCATGGCCCAACTCTCCTTTCACTCCTCTCAGCTTCTTTCCATCTCTTCTTAGCTCAGTTTGAGTACTAGACCCTATCTCCAACTTCATTTGCATTCCTACCTTCAATGAAGCTTCCATGGCAGCCATAGACAGCAGCACCCTGTCAGTTTGAATATTTAATATCTCTCTCCACATGCCAAATCTCTTTAAACTTCCTTCTAGAGAAGTGTTTCTCTACTTCCAAAGCTCCTTCTTGGAACCTCAATCATTGAGTTTGGGCAACTATAGA
This sequence comes from Lygodium microphyllum, assembly GCF_053477565.2. Lineage (NCBI taxonomy): Eukaryota > Viridiplantae > Streptophyta > Polypodiopsida > Schizaeales > Lygodiaceae > Lygodium > Lygodium microphyllum. Next base: position 200,746 of record NW_028229565.1, on the reverse strand, counting down.
TTCAGCATTGCCTCTTTTTAGAGTTGTTGCCATAATTGTGTCTGTGGACAGCACTTACCTACCTCTGTTGGAGCAGCCATATCTCATCAATCAGGACATATCTCTTCGAGCTTTCTTATCGAGAGTTGTTCTTCAGGTCAAGGCTCAACTTCTTGGTGCAAAATTCAAGGAGATTGATGCACACCATGCCCAACATTTGCATTTTCCCAAATCTGGGCACAGTTTTGATAGCGACCACTTTGAAGGCTTAGATCTCTCAAGTCGAGCATAATGAGTATAAACCCTCTTAGGGGGAGTTAGATCCATTAGTGAGGGTCCTCGTTCTCAAAGGGTTTGAGCAGATTCAACCTGTGGAGTGCGTGGGAGCTCATTTATCAGTTGTTGCTGGTCCCTATTTTCACAGGACAGCCATAGCCACTTACCTTTAAGCTCATTTTTCCTTCATTTTCTCTCTCCTGCCACTTAAACCAAGACAAGGCCACTCTAATCTGAAGTTTTCAGCAAGTATTCAACCATCAAATCAGCAAGGAGGGAAAGCTATGAAGAGTTTTTGAAGATCATCAAGTCAAACTCAAGCAACAAACATCAAATTTCAAACTAGTATCTTTTGATAAACACTACCATTGCTTGTGACTTTTGACACATACAAAGATCAACTCATTCCTGGTTATTCTCAGTCATTTGAAGCTAATTTGTTGTTGGTCTCTCAACTCAAACATGGGGAAAGATTCTCCAACTGCCCATTTCAAAGGAGTCGGGTTTCATACCTGGCAGACCCGCATCAAATTGATTCTGATGAAGAAGGGCCTTTGGGCCATTACCACTGGAAAAGAAAAGAAGCCTCGTGATGCGGATCTTACTGTCACTTGGCAAAAGAACGATGATAAGGCTCAGGCCATTATCAAACTGGAGCTAGATGACAGCTATATCCACCATGTGGATAACTGTGAGACCTCATAGGATATATGGAAGAGACTTGACACCTTATTCAGTGCACAATCTAAATCATCAAAGTATGGTCTCCTAATTGAGTTTCTCATGCTTGAAATGAAGTCCAACACATCACTTGCCACACATCTAAATTACATGGAAGGACTTCTAACCCAACTTGCAAGAATCAACATTAAAATGGAAGAAGATGTTTGCATCAGTGTTCTACTTAAGAGTTTGCCTCTTGAATATAATAATGTATCAAAAACTTTAATCAACATGCCAAATCCTGAACTTATTGATATCCAAGCATCACTGTTAGAGGAGGAAAAGAAGCTAAAAACTAAGGAAGAACCAAGTACCTCTAGAGATGAGCATGCATTATATGTTGGCAACATGTACAAAGGCAAGAAGGATCATCTCTTCTGTGACTTCTGCAAAAGAACCGGACACACCGAGAAGTTTTGCCATGCCAGAAAGAGGTCCCAAAAGGCCTATCTAGTTGCAATCAAAGAAGAAGAAGAAAATGGAGAAAAGGAAGAAGAAGAAGAAGAAGAAGACCACCAAGAGAAGGACAAACCTCATCAGTTCTTCTATTCAGATAGAATTTTTTAGTTTTATATTTCCTAGCCCTAATGCCTCAAACATATTTTTGTAAACTACTCAGTTATCCTTGTACTACAGCCTCTGTACACTTTGTGAGGTCCCTGCTACAGCCTCTGGATGTCCATCATGTTTGTGGTACCCACACTTAGCCTTTTCTGCGAGACATCCTCTAGTGTTTTTGCCATGTTTATGGTGTGCCTACACTTTGCAGGTGTTGCTTTCACTAAAGCCTCTACACACTTTGTACTTTTGGTTGTGATTGAGGAGGGGTGTTGAGATATTTCAATCACACCTACTTTAGTCCCTTTGTGAGAAGCAGTGAGGGCTCAGGACCAGAATCCCATATGCATAGTAGGAGAATGTACCACCACTCAATTCCTATAAAGCATTGTACTTGCACTCTTTTCTAATGCAATGATAGTACTCTTTTCTTTCCAGTAAAGTGTCATGTCACTGTCAATACACAAGATTGTGTTTATGAGTCCAAGTCTCAATCTTGGAACCTAATTCACTTGTGTAACAATTTGTCCTAGTCAAGGTCAATGTATTCATGAGTTTCTTTTTCCTCTTTCAACCTCCATAGCTTCCGCATCTGCCATGCTCTAGATCCTGCATATTTCACAATGAAGTAGATAATGGTCAATTGTATACAACCGATAAGAATAGACAATAGTGGGGGTTGGGACACTAAAGGAGAGGAGGTGCATGTAACTATAGCAGGTGAAGTTATGCCTTCAACACCCAAGGAAACCAAAGAATCAAAGATAGAAAAAAGGACTCCTAGAAAGTATGTCCATTTTCCTAAGAAAAGTTCTTAAAAAAAGAAGTATCTTTGGCTCATTGCTTGTAAGCCCTTGTGTATAAGTCATGGAGATGGCTAACAAAAATTTGCCAAAAAATTTGTACATGTATTTTATATTGATAGTAAATAGATCTTTTCTTCAATATCATTGCATTGCATATTCTTCTCTCTCCTCGTAATATTTTACATCTACGGCCCTCACTAGTAGCTGGACTTGGCAAAGGCCATTCAAAGTGTCATGAAGGAAAAATACTTTGATATTTTTGTACTTTGAAATCATGCTAATTCCATACCTAGTAATTTCCATCCTTGTAAATTTAGCCCTTGCCTATGTAAATGTGCCCTGAACTTTGGAAATGAGGGGTTAGGATAAAGAAGGCAAGAGGCTAGGAGAAGACATCTTTTGGTTCATTCACTAAATTTTGTTGTTTACTTTCTTGATGTTAGCTTCCTTCTTGGTAGATGAAGCATCAACCATGGCTATCATGTATTTTTGGAACTCTCATCATTAATACATGGCAAGATGTCTTGGTGCAATATTTCTCTTGTTATTTTATGTCTATTTCAGTTTATAGTTAGATTTCTTTTCTTGGTAGAATGCTTCATTACATTGCTATCAAAGCCCTAGTTAGATCCTTTTGTCAGCAGTCATTTTCTTGTACTTGATCCAGTTATATAGACTAGGGAGTAGAAACCATAGTTAGATTTGAGTGGCAGGACTTAGTTTCTTCATAACTGGGGTTACATTTGAAGATTTGCTACAAATAGAGCTCAAAGATGGAGGTTCTAGGCAATACCCTATGGAAAATGGCAGGCTCCAACCAATTTGGCTGGTCGTGACCAATTTTTGGACTAGAAATTGGAGTAAGTGGGAAAATTTGAGGGTTACAGGACTTATGAGGGTAAGTTGGAGTTAATTTTCAAGAAATAAGGGTTTTCTCTTTCTCCTTTCAAGGTGTCCTCAAGAACCCATGGCCAAGATTGATTTGATCTTCTCTCCCTGACTCCTATCATGCAAATGGACACCATAGCTTACTTCTTGACCTCATAAGCCTCTTATAGAGTAATCTTATGACTACCTTTTCTAATTCTTGGCTCTGCTATATATGAGTATGTATCAGTGCGTTTTGCACCTATTGACATACTCCCCCATCACGGTGAAGAATCTGAAGAACATTATTCCATATCTTCTTCTCCTCATGGCATTGGCTCCTCATCTTCATAATCTACCTCATCCTCAGCAGTAGCATCTTGGTATTGCTGATACTCAGATACCAGATCATTCGTGATACTCTCAGCTTCAATGAACTCCATCTCATCCATTCCTTCACCCGTATACCAGTGCAAGGAAAATAGTGAGCCCTATCTACAATATCTCTTATGCTCTCTCCAATGTCCTAAGGGTGTTTGAGGCCTCATGCAACGATGCTATAAAGGGACTATGGATTTACATCAAACAGAAAAACCTTCAGAATCAACTGGACAAGAAAGAAGTGCTATGCGATGAGAAGCTGAAAGCTGCTTTTGGACATGACAAATTTACAATCAATTTAATTCGTGTCATAGATGTTCCAAGTCACTGTCTTTTGTAACGTGTCCACCTGTTCCCTTCAGGACACGTCTTAGCAGTCCATCGGAAAGGAGGTCTAGAAAGCTTTGTGTGGCACTACCATGGAATGTTACGGGGTTTGTGATCTAGGACTTTCCGTGTCTGCTACGTAGCGGAAGTATTCTGGCCGTTCCCACTTAGAACCAACCTGAACCAGGGTTTTCCCTAAAGGTCATTTCCTAAATGGCAACTAGCGTCGAACCCCAAGCAAACTACTTTATGCAAAAACGCCAGGGCCAAAGCGGATTCACGCTACACTTGGTTCAAGGAGAATGGGAAACAAGAGGGATGCAAGGCTCGACCTCTCTGCCATAAGGCATAGTCCCATTCCGTTCCCCTAAAACAGCACAAACCGGGATTTATTATAGCCTAGACTCTAGGTCAATGCCCTTGCTATTCATTTCCTTTGAGAATATCTCCTTGCTATCCATTATGATTTGAGAAAAGTTCCCGGCCAACCGGGACCACCCATCCGTAGGACGGACCCATGGCCACATCCACCGCACTTTCCTCAAGTTGTTTTAGTTGTCTAATTACCTACCACATTTAGTTGGACATGCATCAAGTAGCTTCCTTAATTAGCCCATTAGACACCGGTTCCTTCATGTAATCTTAGCACTTGACATAGAAAAGCAGTGTCAAACAAGTTCCTTTTCAACAGGTTATCATATTTATCTTTGGAATACATTCATAAAGTCCAGCCCGCAGGCTTATCCATAATCCACCCGAAGGCTATTCAGCAATCCACAGGGATTACTAATCCAAGATTCAGCCCATAGACTAGTATGCGGGCCTCAAGATCCAATATCGAGTCACGTTGGCCTCTTGTGCAGGGCCCTGAAGGCGAGGGATTTACGGCCAGAGCCCCCTCTGCACCCAAGCGCCCTCCTGCTCCAAGTATTGCCCAATGGAGAGACCTCACGCGGCGGGTTTGGTCCATGTTCCCGGCGTGGCTAACAACCCCCTTGGTTAGGGTCAGGCAGTCAGTCGAGGGTAACTGAGGCTGCCTCTCCCTTCAGGCCTTCAACCTGAAGCATTAGATATATTTTCATCCTTTAGTTCCTTGAGCAAACAAATCAAACAATGCTCTCTAGACTGTTACAAGCATAATCATTTCCAGTGGTCATTATTTGGCCAACTGCTAAGGAGTGAATCCTTCTTTCCGAAAAAATCCAGCATTCGATCTGGGATCAATTGCGACTTGGCAAGATCCCCATTATGCAACCTTTCCTAACTACTATGCAGTTTAATGAGATTTATGCCAATTGAAGCTAGAGTTAACCTGCTTCATGAAGCCCTCAAAATCCTTTCCATGTTGCAATTTCCTACGGTTGATAACGACTTCTTTTTAATGAATCATTACAAAGAAGATATGTCTAAAATTGCGACATGCGATTTAATTTTTCCATGCATAATCAAAGGTGTACTACAATAATTTCAACTTTTTAATGGTAGCCATTAGTTATTCTAGATTTGTTACTTTGCAATACACAAAGGCAACTTGCTAAAAATACTTAGACACCTTATGTTCTTTTTCGTTCATTCCTTTGAAAGTACAAATGACCAATCTTGAATCGTGAGTTACTTCTAGTAAATTTAAAATAGCCAATTTATTTCAATCGCATCTAGCTAGGCGGATTTGACAAGCATAAGTGCATCCTAATTCCATGCATAAATTTAAAAAAATAGAAAGAAAACTTGGACTTGTGGGTTCGGTGAAATATCCACATGAATATTAGGAGATGATCCTCCTGCAGGTGCGCCTTGTGACTTTTTAGGAGCCATCGTGATTTTAGCTTGTGGTTTGCCTTCGTGGATTTGAACTTCTTGCCTTGGCTCGCAGTCTTATGAACTTTGGCCGTCTCCCTCGTACGTGCAATTCCCTTTGAGGTACGGCTCCTTGACAGAAGTACCAACTTGCGGAATTTGGCTTTGGAAGGCCTTAGGGTTCGAAGCTTGGGCCTTCTTTCTTTCATAAAAAGAGGGATTTTGTGAAGGGATCTTGTGAAATGGTAGCTTGAGAGATATTCTTCTTCTTGAAATTTCGGATAGGAATGGTTTTATGGGGGAAATCGAGTGGGAAGGGGCTTAGAGAAACCCCTCTTCTTATTTACAAAGAACTGGGCCTAAGGTCTTGTGGGAGATTTGGTAGGAAGGCCTTATAGGCTTCCTCCTCGAAGCCCGGGGGGTAAAAATTGGGCTTTTGGAGGGTTTGATGGGAAGGGGGCTTTAAACCCGGCTAGAAAATGGGTTTGTGGTGGATCCAATAGGAAGGGGGCTTAGAGAAGCCCCCTTAGAAGCTTCTAAGAAGCTTTTGGGAGGGTACATACGGTGTGGAGATAGGTGACTTGGAAGGCTTGATGGCAGCCATGAGCTCCACGACAGTAGTTAGGCGGTGTCAATAGCAGTAGCCCGGCCGTTGGCATAGTGAAGGCGATGACCTCCATTGCTGGCGACGTCTTCTCTCTCTCTCTCCACGATTGCCTCAGCTCGCCTCCTCTCAAGACGACGACCTTGCACAGTTTGACAGCCTCTCCCTCCTCTCACGCCTTTCCTTACTCCCCCCCCCAAAGGGGGGTTTTTATCGTTTGGGGGAGAGGGGACCTCCTCCCCCCCACGTGGTACCTTGCATGGCATTCTTCCCTTCCCCCTTCGAAATGCAGCCCTACTAGGCCATCTCTCCACACTCCCTCTCCTCCAGCCATGAATCGGCTGGGGGAGAAGGAAATAAATAAAAAAATTTGAATTTTAATTCCATCATTATCCTCTTAACCTCCTCCCAAGAGGATGTTTCCCCGTAGATGATGCGATTTTGGATCCTCAGTCCCGGTTTACCAATGCGGAGTACTCCATTTCTCGCGTACGATTATAGATCAACTGCCGGCACTTGTGATAATCTTTTCACAATCTTACGGTGCACAGGAGATTGGTCTAGTAAGATTTTTATTCAAACAGGAATATTAGAGTCTTTGAACTGCTCTGAAACTCTACAGAACATTTCTTGTATTGATGTGGAATTTCCAATGAATGTGGAAGCCACCTTCAAACCTTTTGGTGGAATGCCACAAACCCTAGACTTCACATTGTTTGGAATCCATTCTACAAAAAGCAGTTAGGTAATGGCCATGAAGAGGATCAACTGCACACATCATGTTCTTGGCATCCCACATCTGTTGAGAAAGTTCTGGGATAGTAAAAGCTCTATACTATTGTGAACCTCTTGAAGTGAGGTGCAAATCCCACCATGAAGAAGTGGAGCCTAGGGAAAGGGATCAAGTTCACTGCAAGCTTGCGGAGGTCAAAGTTCAATTGAATAGGAAACATTAGACAACATTGAATTCTCTTTCAAAAATTTGAAGCCTACTTCATACAATGAAGAGTAATCAACATCCTTAATTCAAGTGGCATCTCTATTGAAGCCTTCTTCATCAAATTTTGGGTCCAATGATTCATGGGAGCACTCCTCATGAAGGATTTTGATCAAGAAGTTGGATATTAGCATTGGAAAGCTAAATGGGGATCTCTTAAATCAATAGAAGCTGAAGTCAGGCTCTAATTTGTTGAAGCCAAGTCCTAGTGTGGGAGATTCCTTCATCAACAACAACACTCTTCTCCTACAAGCTTAAGAGGTACTCTAATCATCTTTTAATCTCTCTTTAAATCCTCTTGCTGAGCTAAGTCCAATTGATGAAAGAGGGATTAAAATGATAAAGAATCCCATCAATTCTATGAAATTCATTTCATGGGAAATCCATAGAACACAATATTAGTGAGTTTGGAAATCTCCCAATTCCCATTCTTTGAATACTAAAAAGGTGGCACCTAGATAACATGCCCATAAGTTTCTTAAAACTATATGATGTGACCTATCATTGGAAAGTACTTGAAAAATGAAATCTATTGAGCTATAGAACACTTGATTTGGAGTTATGGTGTTCAAGTTATGACAAATCCAAAGATTTGACCATGTGTCCCAAACATATGGAAAATTCCCATATTCTCCAATATGGTATTATAGAGCTATCTCAGTGATTGATCATTGCATAATCACTCTCATTCACTGAAATAATCACTTCCAAGTACCTCAAATTCTCATTTCATTTACCTAACCCTGATATTGAATTGTTTGCCTATTTGTTTCATTGTGATGAGTGAAATTTTACCCAATGGTAAGTGGAATAATAATTGTTAAGCAGTGAGTCACTGCTGAGGTTATCCCTTACCTATCTCCATTTAAATTTCAGCCCATTTCATTCTAGTTCTTGCATATCATAAAAGGGCAATCAAATTCTTTTCATTCCTTGCATTTCATGTTGATTTTTAGAGCCTAGCATTGAACTGCCATGTATATACCCATGAGAAAAAGTGGATGTTGGGCGAGTTGGTAGGATAAAAGAGAGATGACCCTCCCCTACTCTGACAAGGACCCTGAAGGGGAGCACAAACTGGCTTGAGAGGGAAATTTTCACACCCCTTAAGTCTCGAATCCCACGCATTTAAGTTTAGGTGTAGGTACCACTCAAGGGAATAAGAATTCAGCCTTTAGCATGGTATATTTGGCACGGGATTACATGATGCAAAAGAAAATGTATGGCAACATAATGTAATGCAAGTGGAAATTGTGGACAGAGTTATGCTGAGCATTATGAATGCTATTGTTAGCATTTGTTAATTGGGGGTTATTTTCGGTATTGGCAGATGTTGTAGGAATTTCCAGATAGCTACAATAAACTGTTTATAGAATTTTCTGTATTCAACTACTTTCAACAATTGATAGCTCGTTAGAAAGGGGACTTCTCAAGCTTCAAAGAAAGCCAAAGAGTTTGTTATTCAGAGCACTAGAACTCAAGATATTTGAGTTTTTCTTCTGCTGTATATACACGACAGGAAGTTACTCATGGTAAGAAATAAGGAAAGGGATCCTATTTTGGAGACCATCAATGAAGAGCTGAGAGAATACCAACATGAACATGAAACCCCTGAAGAAGCTATACACCACATGCATTATGAGAATGAAGATGTAATGTGCCCACCTATCCACTTGTAGGACATGTTTTAGCAGCCCATCGGGAAGAGAGTCCAGAAAGCACCGCCCATCACTCCCACGGAATGTCACGGGGTTTGCGATCTAGGTCTCCCCAAGTCTGCCACGAAGCGGAAGCATTCCGACCATTCCCACTTAGGATCGACCTGAATCATGGTTTCCCTAATGGTCAAGTTCCTCGGAGGTAACTAGCATCAAGCCCAGACGAACTACTTTACGCAGAAGTGTCAGGTCGAAGTGGATTTATATTGCACTTGGTTCAAGGAGAATGGAAAACCATAGGGATGCGAAGCTCGATCTCTCTGCCCATAAGGCATAGTCCCATTCCGTTCCCCTAAAACAACATAAATCGAGACTCTAGCTTTCTAGATTCTAGGTCATCGTTACCATACTGTCAATTCCTTTGAGAAAAGTTCCCGGCCAACTGGGACCACCCTTCCGTAGGACAAACCCATGGTTGCATCCACCGCACTTTCCTCAGGGTTGCTTTAGTTATCTAATTACCTACCACATTTAGTTTAACAAGAAAAAAAATAGTTTCCTTAATTAGCCAATTAATCACCGGTTCCTTCACGTAACTTAAGCACACACTGACATAAAAAAACAATGTCAAGCAAGTTCCTTTTCAACAATTGATCTTATTTATCAATCTTTGGAATATATCATATAATCCAGCTCAGAGGCTATTCCATAATCCAGCCCGAAGGCTATTCCATAATCCAGCCCGAAGGCTATTCCATAATCCAGCCCGAAGGCTAATCCATAATCCTCCTGAAGGCAATTCCAACAATCCTCAAGGATCTCTATTCCAAGTTTTCGCCCGTAGACTAGTATGCAGGCCTCGAAATCCAATCTCGAGTCACGTCGGCCTCTTGTGCAGGGCCCGGAGGCAAGGGATTTATGGCCAGATCCCCCTGGCACCCAAGCATCCTCCTGCTCCAAGTAGCACCCACGGAGAGACCTCTCGCAGCGAGTTCGGTCCACGTACCCGGCGCAGCTAACAACCCCCTTGGATAGGGTCAGGCAGACAGTTGGGGGTAATTGATGCTGCCTCTTCCTCCAGGCTTTCAACCTGAAGCATTAATTATTTTTCCAGCTTTAGTTCCTTGAGCAAAGAAGTACAAATAGTGCTTCTAACTGTACAAACACAATCAATCCAGTGGTCGTTTGTACGGCCAATTGCTAAGGTGTGAATCCTTCTCTCTGAATACATCCAGCATTTGATCGGGGATCAGTTGTTGCGACTTGGCAAGATCCCCAAGGGTTTTGTTATTTGTTTACCCTTTTATCCTTGGGTTAGGGTTTATACCCTGTTAACCCAAATTAACAAACACCTTAGCTTCCTTATATTAAGGTCAATAAATCCTGGACAACCCCATTGTCCTATCTTGATTGGTCAATTTCTTGCTAGGCCATTCATAATTTCCCTAACTTGGAAAATCAGCCTCAAGGAAGGGTGATGTAGCAGGATGACTACTCATCCTCTTGCAATTTAGACTTGTACGTAGAACTCGCCAACCTTGTTCTAAGGAGTGGAAAATCTATTTTGCGATTTAAACACTAACCATGCGATGTTGCAACTTGTTGCATAGGTGTCGCGCCTGACTTGTGGGATTATTTCTCCCATCAAATGGTGTTCCTTGGTCAAGAATACGTTTGGTCAAGATGTAGGGCTTGGGATGTCCTCTTGACTCAACCCAACCTTAACCCTACTAGGCCGACAACGTATGGCCCTAGGGTTTCTAAATTCAAATGGAAGACTAGTATTTGGCCAATTGATCCTTAGAGTAAGAACCCTAGATCGTTCTTGCATGGGCGTTTAACTAACCTTAACATTCCGTGAATGTGGGTAGGACTTTTGAGATCAGAAATATTAAGTCGGTTTCCTGAGTACGATACTAGGTAGAATTTTATCACGGCTTAACTCTACTTAGTGCATTGAGGTGATCATCATTTGAGTTACACCATTACAAGTGATTTACCTAATTGATCTAATTGTCTTGCAACAAGAGGTGATTTTTCCTTAGAGATGCAAATATTTTTCCTAAAAGATGTAAATAATTGCAACACATAACATTCCATGCAAATGTGCGATTCATAGACTTTTTCCTTCTATGCCGCTACAAGTTCTACAATGATCATTACTTTTCCTTACCTAAACTATAATGATTGACAATTCAGGGCTAACTCGTGTAAACCCTATGTTGATTTACATCAAGAACTATGCCCATAAACCCTTCCTTTAATGCATTGAATTCAAGCTTCAGTATTTTTGATGGAGATGCATTCAAATTTTGACTCCATGAATGAGCGAATACTATGAGTCCAACATTAAATTAATCCTTCCTTCAGCACTTAACCTGACCTAAAATGCAAGTATCCTCGCATGAAACTGGCAAAGTTCATAGTTTCCTTTCCATGCATTGCGATTCTTTGAACAACATTCAATGGGTGTCTAGGATTATCTCATGCACTAGTCATGATTAAGAAATTATTACCTAAGTGCATTATATGTTGTTCTTGTTTTGCGAGGCAATCAAGGATGCATTTAGATAAATCCAACTTTTAACCTATGCAATATGCGTTCAAGATTGCAACTTGGAAGTGCAAGCAATTTCAAATGCACGACATGCACTAACTTTGTAAAACTAATGAATAAATGCATTTAAATTTTCCTAAAAACCATCATGCTTAATGCATCCCTTTCATGTGAGAATACAATTGAAACCTGGGTATTAGGATTTTGAGCGTTGTCCACGCATATACTCGGGTTGGAAGCTCCCACGTGTGCGCCTCGTGTCTTTTTTTTTGGGGGCCATTTGACACAGTAATTTTCTTCCAGCAACTCTCCTTTGGGTCACTTTGCATATTGAATCTAACTTTGTCTGATCTCTCCTCCTCCTGCGCAGGACACAGGCCTTAGGGACTTGGTTTTAAAATTCTTGGGGAAGGCACGGGAGGACAGGGCTTATGGATGCTTAAATTAGAAGCTTCCAAAGAAGCTTCCAAGTTTCTGTGATCTGGCAAAAGACGTGGAGAGAGAAGATGGTAATTGGGAAACGATGAGGATGGAGGGAAAGATGATGACAATGATGATTATGATGGTGATGGTGGTGAGGCAGCAGCGGCAGCGTGGTGCAGCAGGCGTCAGTGGTGGCAGGTCCCTAGCGGCATGGCGACGTCCTCCACGGCAGCAACAACAGCACGTTTCCTTCCTCTCTCTCCTCCCCTCCTCAATCTTGAGAGGGGGGAAGGTCTTATAGGCTAAGGTGGGGGGGAGATAGCCACACACGTGGCTCTAATGCCTTCTCCCTCCCCCATGCTCTCCATATAACTCAAGGTCCCCTCCATACTCCCTTTCCCCGCCATCCATCGGCTGAGGGGAGAGGATTAAAAGTAAAAAAAAATTGTAAAATTTTGTCCATTATTCATTTGCTTTTCTCGTGAAGGGTGTTCCCGTGTGGGCTTGCGGTTTCAAGCCACGGCCTTCCATATACAACAAGAGCTGGAGTTTATTTATTCACGTGGAGGAAACACTTAGTCACCGACAATTTTCGATGTGGGAGATTATTTTGAATCGCTTTTTGTGCGTGGTGTGCGGGGTCTAAAATCATTAATATTTCGTGCGAAAATATTACATTCTCTCCCCCTTAGAGGAATCGAGATGTACTCATCTCGAGAAGAACTGGGGTATTGTTGGTTGAGAGTACGTTCATCCATCCAAGTGGCATACTCTTTGGGATAATCTTTCCACTGGACGAGATATTCTCTCAAGGTCCTGGACCTCAAATGCCTCTTCCTAACATCTAAGATCCTATCAGGCCATAGCTCAAGGACTTCTTGGCTAGGCATTACAACTTGTTGATCATCAAGTATGTGACTAGGGTTAGATACATACTTTTTCAATAGACTGATATGGAATACATTATGAAATTTTAGGTTTTCAGGGAGTTGCAGTCTGTAAGCATTAGGCCCTAGGCACTTGACAATCTTGTAAGGTCCACAATACCTTGGACTTAGCTTTTTGCATTCACCCAAGGATAGGGAACTCTTCTTTGGATGTACACGAATGAAGACCATATCTCCTTCAACAAAGGATCTGTCTTGCCGTTTCAAGTCCGTGTAAGCCTTCTGTCTGTCCTTGGCGGCTTGGATGTCTTGTCTTATTGACTTGATTTGGTCATCCATGTCTTCCAGCATCTGTCTTGAAGCTTCAACCCTCAAGGTTGGATCCAAAAAGCTTAAAGGACTATGACAATCGTGCCCATACAATGCTTGAAAAGGGGTCATCTGTATGCTTTCTTGATAAGAAGCATTGTAGGAAAACTCAACCAGTGGCAAATATTGAATCCACTTTTTGGGTTTACGACAACAATGTGCCCTTAGCATATCCTCAGTGACTTGGTTGACTCGCTCCGTTTGACCATCGGTTTGGGGATGGTAAGCTATACTGAAATAGAGTTGAGTCCCAATGGCCTCGAAGATAGCCCTCTAGAAGTGCGATGTGAAGAGAGAGTCATGATCATTGATGATTCTTCTGGGTAACCCATGCAGTTTGAATATATCCTTGAGGAATAGCCTTGAGATGTCTGAGGCTTTATAGTTTGTCTTAACAGGAATAAGATGTGCAACCTTGGTGAGCATATCCACCACAACCATAATGAAGTTGTATCCTCCCTGAACTTGGGGCAAAAAAAATCCATACTAATGAATTCCCATTTCATTTGAGGAATGTCAAGTGGTTGCAATTTTCCTAGCATTTTGACATGTTCGGCCTTAATACGTTGACAAGACAAACATTCCGTGACATATTTGAGAATGTCACCTTTAAGATTCTCCCAATAATAGCTCTTTCTGACTGTATTGAGGGTCTTGGCATAGCCAGGATGTCCTGAAAAGGGGGAGTCATGGACTTTCCAAAGTATCTTCTGCTTGAGTGAATGGCTTGTCGGTATGCATAATCTCGTTCTATAGTAGACAAGTCCACTATTGATAGAGAATTCTTGATATTTTGCTTGTAGCTTCGGGTCTTGATCCTTGATAGGAATCTCCCTTAGCAATTTCTGATAGGTTGGGTCATGGCATGCCTCTTCTTTAGCTAGCTCAAGAATTGGGTTGTTTGGCATGGATACCTTTGTGGCTAGAGATCTGGCTATTGATGAATCTTGCAAAATCAGAGATTTCAAAAATGCCTTGCAACTGAGTGCATCAGCAACTACATTCTCCTTTCTAGGCCGGTATTTGATTTCAAAATCATATTCCTCCAGCACTTCAATCCATCGACATTGCCTCATATTGAGCTCATTCTGGGTAAAAATCCATTTGAGACTCTTATGATCCGTCACTAGGGTAAACTTGTTACCTGGCAAATAGTGTCTCCAAAGCTTGAGAGCATGGATGACAACTAACAGCTCCAGATCATGGGTAGCATAGTTCCTTTCATGGCTCTTTAGTTTCCTTGAAGAGTATGCTACATGATGACCTTCTTGCATAAGCACACATCCTAAGGCAAGTGTGCTAGCATCAGTTATCACTTTGAACTCCTTACTAAGATCCGAAAGTTTCAGAATAGGTGTTGATACCAAGCTTTGCTTTATTTTATCAAAGCTGGACTGTTCAGCAGAGGTGACCATACAATTGATGCTTGCTTCTTCAGTAGATCAATCCAGCGGTGCCGCAATCAAAGCATAGTTTTTGATAGAGACCCTGTACCATCTTGTCAATCCAAGAAAACTACATATTTCTTTGATAGTTGTTGGTGTTGGCCACTCCAGAATGTCTCTGACCTTGGCTAGATCTATCGAAATTCCTTTCGCTGATACAATGAATCCCAGATATTTAATCTGTCGCTTGAAAAATGCACACTTCTTCTTCTTGGCATAAAGCTTGTGTGCCCTCATTGTCTCAAGGACAATGCGAAGCTGGGATTCATGATCTTCTTCCTGTTTGGAGTAGACTAGGGTATCGTCAAAGAAGACGAGTACGAAGTCATCAAGATAGGGCCTAAATATATCCTGCATTAACCTGTTGAAGGTAGTAGGTGCATTTGTTAGCCCAAATGACATGACCAGGAACTCAAAGTGTCCATATCTTGTGTTGAATGCCATCTTTGGGATATCTTCTTCCTTAATCTTTATCTGATAATATCTAGACCTGAGATCAATCTTGGAGAAGATCTTCGTATCTTGAAGACGGTGAAGGAGTTCATCTATTCTTGGAATGGGGTATTTGTTCTTAATGGTTGATTGATTCAACCCTCTGTAGTCAATGCATAGCCGAAGCATTCCATCTTTCTTCTTCTGGAACAGCACTGGAGCTCCCCAGGGTGAACTACTAGGACAGATGTAGCCTTGGTCTAATAGTTTCTTGAGTTGCTCCTTCAGCTCAATCGCTTCCGGGATGGACATTCTATATGGCCTCTTTGCAATTGGTGTAGCTCCTGGCGCTAGCTTGATTTTGTGAACGACTTTCCTTTGAGGAGGAAGTTCTATCAGCTCTTCAAGAAATATGTATGCGTATTCCTTTAACCATGAAGGTTCTTCCTTAGATTCTTGATTCTGATCTAGCTTATTTAGCTTAATCAAATAGCTAGGCAACCCCTTTCTAACTCCTTTTATTATCCGAGATGCTTTGGCCAGTTGAATTTTTGGCTTTCCAGCCTCTCCTTGAGTTGTGACCAATTCTCCTTCAGAATTTCGAAAGGAAACTTGGCCCTTTCCACAGTGAATGTTGGCATCATTAGGCTTAAGCCAATCCATTCTGAGCAAATGCTTGTGGACACCTAGGTTCATAACCCTGAATCTGACCGAAGTCAACTTTCCTCCCAGTAGGAATTCCACCTTAGCAGTTTGCCTGGTACAAGTAACCTCACGACCATTTTCTAATTCCACAAGTAAGGTAGGTGCATCTATTGTGGCTATTCCTAATCTTTTTGCACAGACTGGTGAAATGAAGGAATGTGTACTGCCACAATTAATCAAGGTTTTGAAGCTTTTACCTTGATAATCTGAATGGGTTTCAATCACCAAGAATTGGCGATTCGGGCCTTTCTTGTGAAGAGCGGCATGAACCGTTGCCCTCTCAATGTCAGCTTCCAGGGTTGGATCTTCTTCATCACACAGCTCCTTGTTGGCAACACTAGAGGTTCTCCCTCTGGCCATGACGGCAGCTCCTTGGCCACTGGCGGTTCCTTGGAATGGTCCTTGACCTTGTCCTCTGTTAAGCTTAGGACACTGCCTTTTAAAATGACCGGGCTCATTTCAATGGAAACAACGAAGATTGCGGCCATTACCTTGGGTAGGAATGAAATTATTGACAGTGTTGGTCCTAGCTTTCTTCCTTTGTCCCTGGTTTTGGCCCTACGTTCTCTTAGACTGAGACCTATACACTCCCTTATTTTGATCCTTGTAAGACCAAGTCTTGTTATTTCTTGGCTTGGTCTACACCTCCTGTATTATGGGTGTAGCTCGAATGAGCGCATCCTGTGTGTGTTAGGTAGGTGGTAGATATCTCCCTTGCACAACTTTTTAAGATTCTCCCAAGTAACTAACCCTTCCGAGATCCCTTGGTCTCTGCACCATTACTTCCACCAAAGTCTTTCTTCACCGATAAGCTTCAGTTTGGTGAGCATAGCTTGGTTAGGGGTGCAGTACTTGCTGCTTTGAAGTAATCCTCCATGGATTCTATCCAAATTTCGATGTCAGTTTGTCCTTCCCTTACCATCGAATTCTGGTGGCTTGATTTGTTTGAGAAGAAACTTCTTCTCTTGAATTACAGCCATACTTGGAGTAGGGGTCGGACTAGGAATCTGAACTTGAGGTTGTGCCTGGGCAATAAGATCCTTTATGTTAAAAATTTGCTAAACGATTCTCACATCACATTACATGCCCATTTCAACTTTTAGCCAAGTGACCTAATCACTTAACTTCGTACCAACACTTACAGCCAAGACAGTCATTGATAAAAAAGTCTATTTCATTCATATGGGCACAGTCCTTCTGAGTACATTTATTCTTGGGAAGGTAGAGCAAGCTGATATATTAATTTGAGGAGAATAAGATTGTGTTACATTCAGCTACGGGAACTGAGTAATAGTATGGACTGGGGTCATGGATTTTCAGGAATCGATAGGTCATAGGAAGATTGGGGTATTCCTTCCTTTGATACCCATTTTTCTCATAACGTCCCAACACCTTGACTCTGTCGGTGGCAGGGATTACTCAAGTTACTTTCTCGTACACATATTTGTTTTGCTTGACCTTTCGACCGTCAACATGTAGGGTTGCGTTTGCGTGAGCCTCAACAAAGATGAACAGCTTCACGATCTTTAAGTCCTCCATCCACTTGATCCTCTTCAAGTTGGTCTGAAGGTACGCAAGTCCGTGGGCAGCTATGTAATAAATTTTTAAATCACCCGTCCATCTCTATTCCACGTACAAGGGTGAAGGATTGTAGATGCGGTCTAGGATATTCATCATATCTAGCCTTCGTCGATAATTCAAGGCACATATCGCCGTCATAAACATAACCTGGAACACTAAGAATTTGTTCCATGCTTCGCGACTCTACGGGCCAGCATCGATAAGTAAGTAAGGAAATGTTCTTAACAGCAACATTTTCTCTACTTCACCTCATTAAGTCCACTTGTCCACTTGTAGGACATGTTTTAGCAGCCCATCGGGAAGAGATTCTAGAAAGCACCCCCCGGCACTCCCATGAAATGTCACGGGGTTTGCGATCTAGGTCTTCTTGAGTTTGCCACATGAAGAAGAAGCATTCCGGTCGTTTCCACTTAGGATCAACTTGAATCAGGGTTTCCCTAATGGTCAAGTTCCTCGGAGGTAACTAGCGTCGAGCCCAGATGAACTACTTTACGCAGAAGCGTTAGGGTCGAAGTGGATTTATACTACACTTGGTTCAAGGAGAATGGAAAACGAGAGGGATTTGAAGCTCGACCTCTCTACCCATAAGGCATAGTCCCATTCTGTTCCCCTAAAACAGCATAAATCGAGACTCTAGCTTTCTAGATTCTAGGTCATCATTACTATACTGTCAATTCCTTTGAGAAAAGTTCCTGGCCAACCGGGACCACCCTTCTGTAGGATGAACCCATGGTCGCATCCACCGCACTTTCCTTAGGGTTGCTTTAGTTGTCTAATTACCTACCACATTTAGTTTAATAAGAAAAAAATAGCTTCCTTAATTAGCCAATTAATCACCGGTTCCTTCACTTAACTTAAGCACTGACATAGAAAAACAATGTCAAGCAAGTTCCTTTTCAACAATTGATCTTATTTATCAGTCTTTGGAATACATCATATAATCTAGCCCGAAGGCTATTCCAGCAATCCTCAGGGATCGTTATTCAAAGTTTCCGCCCGTAGACTAGTATGCGGGCCTCAAGATCCAATCTCAAGTCACGTCGGCCTCTTGTGTAGGGCCCGGAGGCAAGGGATTTACGGCCAGAGCCCCCCTGGCACCCAAGCATCCTCTTGCTCCAAGTAGCACCCACGGAGAGACCTCTCATGGCAGGTTCGGTACACGTACCCGGTGCACCTAACAACCCCCTTGGATAGGGTCAGGCAGACAGTCGGGGGTAACTGATGTTGCCTCTCCCTCCAGGCTTTCAATATGAAGCATAAATTATTTTTTTAGCTTTAGTTCCTTGAGTAAAGAAGTACAAACAGTGCTCCTAACTGCACAAACACAATCAATTCAGTGGTCGTTTGTACGGCCAACTGCTAATGTGTCAATCCTTCTCTCCGAATACATCCAGCATTTGATCCGGGATCAGTTGTTGCGACTTGGCAAGATCCCCAAGGGTTTTGTTGTTTACCCTTTTATCCTTGGGTTAGGGTTTATACCCTGTTAACCCAAATTAACAAACACCTTAGCTTCCTTGTATTAAGGTCAATAAATCCTGGACAACCTCGTTGTCCTATCTTGATTGGTCAATTTCTTGCTAGGCCATTCATCATTTCCCTAACTTGGTAAATCAGCCTCAAGAAAGGGTGATGTAGCAGGATGACTACTCATCCTCTTGCAATTTAGACTTGTATGTAGAACTCGCCAACCTTGTTCTAAGGAGTGGCAAATCTATTTTGCGATTTAAACACTAACCATGCGACGTTGCAACTTGTTGCATAGGTGTCGCGCCTGACTAATGGGATTATTTCTCCCATCAAACTGTGTTCCTTGGTCAAGAATACGTTTGGTCAAGATGTAGGGCTTGGGATGTCCTCTTGACCCAACCCAACCCTAACCCTATGTGGCCGACAACGTATGGCCCTAGGTTTTCTAAATTCAAATGGAAGACTAGTATTTTGCCAATTGATCCTTAGGGTAGGAACCCTAGATCATTCTTACATGGGCGTTTAGCTAACCCTAACATTCCATGAATGTGGGTAGGACTTTTGAGGTCGAAAATATTAAGTCAGTTTCCCGAGTACGATACTAGGTAGAATTTTATCGTGGCTTAACTCTACTTAGTGCATTGAGGTGATCATCATTTGAGTTACACCATTACAAGCAATTTACCTAATTGATCTAATTGTTTTGCGACAAGAGGTGATCTTTCCTTAGAGATGCAAATATTTTTCCTAAAAGATGTAAATAATTACAAGACGTAACATTCCATGTAAATATGTGATTCATAGACTTTTTCCTTCTATGCCACTATAAGTTCTACAATGATCATTACTTTTCCTTGCCTAAACTATAATGATTGACAATTCAAGGCTAAACCCTATGTTGATTTACATCAAGAACTATGCCCATAAACCCTTCGTTTAATGCATTGAATTCAAGCTTTAGTATTTTTGATGGAGATGCATTCAAATTTTGACTCCATGCATGAGCGAATACTATGAGTCTAACATTAAATTAATCCTTCCTTCAACACTTAACCCAACCTAAAATGCAAGCATCCTCGCATGAAACTGGCAAAGTTCATAGTTTCCTTTCCATGCATTGCGATTCTTTGGACAACATTCAATGGGCGTCTAGGATTATCTCATGCACGAGTCATGATTAAGAAATTATTACCTAAGTATATTATGTGCTGTTCTTGTTTTGCGAGGCAATCAAGGATGCATTTAGATAAATCCACCTTTTAACCTATGCAATATGCGTTGAGGATTGCAACTTGGAAGTGCAAGCAATTTCAAATGCACGACATGCACTAACTTTGTAAAATGAATGAATAAATGCATTTAAATTTTCCTAAAAACCATCATGCTTACCACATCGCTTTCATGCGAGAATACAATTGGAACCTGGGTATTAAGATTCAGAGTGTTGTCCATGCATGTACTCGGGTTGGAAGCTCTTGCATGCGTGCCTCATGTCTTTTGTTTGGGGGCCATTTGATGCAGTAATTTCGTTCCAGCAACTCTCCTTTCGGTCAATTCGCATATTGAATCTACTTCTGTCTGCGCTCTCCTCCTCCCACACAGGACACAGGCCTTAGGGACTTTGCTTTACAATTCCCAGGGAAGGCACGGGAGGACAGGGCTTATGGAGGCTTAAATTAGAAGCTTCCAAGCTTCTGTGATCTGACAGAAGACGTGGAGAGAGAATATGGTAATTGGAAAATGATGAGGATGGAGGGAAAGATGATGACAATGATGATTATGATGGTGATGGTGGTGAGGCAACAGCAGCAGTAGCATGGCGCAGCAAGTTGGTGGCAGTAGCTCCCTGGCAGCATGGCGGCGTCCTCCACGGCAGCAACAATAGCATGTTTCCTTCCTCTCTCTCCCCCCTCCTCAAGCTTGAGAGTGGGGAGGTCTTATAGGCTAAGGTGGGGAGGAGATAGCCACACACATGTCTCTACATGCCTCCTCCCTCCCCCGTGCTCTCCACATAACTCAAGGTCCCCTCCATACTCCCTCTAACTGACATGCATCGACTGAGGGGAGAGGATTAAAAGTTAAAAAAATTTGCAAAATTTTGTCCATTATCCATTTTCCTTTTCTCGTGAAGGGTGTTCCCATGTGGGCTTGTAGTTTCCACGGCCTTCCATATATGACACAGAGTTGGAGTTTATTTATTCGCACGGAGGGAACACTTAGCCACCAACAATTTTCGATGCGGGAGATTATTTTGAACCGCTTTTTGCACGTGGTGTGCGGGGTCTAAAATCATTAATATTTCATGCGGAAATATTACAGAAGAGGTTGATATAAGCTCCACTCATTCTCTTGTCAATCAACCAATGAATGGAGTCGAGATGTCCCATACTTCCATGAACTCTAACAGTCTACAACAACTCTCAAATAATATTAAAGACATGAAATCAGGCCTTGATGGTATAAGGATGGGTATTGACAAGTTAGTGACTATCTTTAGTGAAAAGATGTTGCCTATAGCTAGTCCTAATGTTCAAATACTCCTTTGGCTGAAGAGCAACCCAAACCCTCTACTTTGAAGGTGGTAGGACAATTTGAGATTGGGGAATTGTCAAAGGTTAAAGATTTTATTCAACCCACTTCATTTCAGCCTCAGCCCCATCAATCCAAGGCCTATTCTTAGCCACATAGGAATGATCCACATGATAGGGTTCAAGCAAGCTCTAGGCATGAAGAGGACATCCATGGTTGCAATCCATTTTATAAACCATTCTATCCTCAATCAAATATTGGTGGGCATGAACAAAGACATGTGAATTCAGCCCCAAACTCATATGGACAACAACAACACAATTCTCATACTCAAGTTTAGCCTAATAGACAAAGTCCCTTATCCAATCATGGTTGGCCTTAACAAAAGAGTGGGCAGCCACCACCATTTAATATTCCTATGCATGGACAATATCAAGGGTACCATGACAACCTTCCAATATGGGCAACACTCATTTTCAGCCTCAAGGACATTATTTCTAGCCAAGGTTATGGTATGCAGTATGGACAGCAAACCCCATATGCACAAGGAACTTGGAATAATGAATTCCCTAGGCAAGGTTCAATTGGTAACTCTTTTTGGACAGCAACACCATAATGAACAACAGCACTACAATGGGCAACCACCTCAATATGAGAGAGAGTATAAAGAGAAAATTGTCATTTCAAATTTCAAAGGAGAGAATCCTTCACCCAAGGAGTTGGAGGAGTGGTTTGACAAATTGGAGATGTACTTTTCCCTTTATCCAAGGCCCGAAAATGCCAAAGTGAAGTTTGCAACCCTTCATTTAGAAGGCTATGCACATACTTGGTGGAGATATATGACAAGAATCGGGCATGACTTCTTATCTTGGGACACATCCACCTCATTAGTTCACATTAGGAAGTCCATAACAAATGCTTGTGCTCTTGCAGTAGTGTACTACATTGCTAAACTACCCCAATACACTCATGGCACTTTGCACTAATTTTACATGCACTCTAACCCTAGTTCACTAAGTACACCACACATATTTAGTCCACCCTTGTGCATTCACCTTGTATCTTGACTAGGGCTTACACACTCCTCAGGATGCATTTCATAGTAAAATAATATACTACACTAGTGTGCTACCCTCGCACACTTGCATAATTCATATGTACTAGCACACCCACATCCAACCTAGTGCATACATGCACTATAACCATTCTTGCTCCTTGCAGTTAATGCACACATCCCTTATGACATATTGCACAATCACACAGCTTTGCACACATAGTGCACATCACCACATGTTAGTGCACAAAATTCCATTCACATGCACTTGTGCACTTAGTCCATACTAGTGCACATCATACTTGTCCACATATCATCTCTCACACAGTCATTTCTTCCATCTTAATATGCCACAATAGTGCACTACTCTAGTGAACTATAGTGCCAAAACTTTAGCGCACTTGAAGAATGCTATGATTGAAGTTTTTGTCTCTCCCATTGAAAAAGAGCGCTTGGAAAAGAAATGGTATGCCCTTGACAACACGGTCTCTTGGTTAGAGAGTATTCAAATCAATTTTTAAACCTCTCAATGTATGATCATGGAGTCTCCGATAGTGCCAAATTGAACAAGTATATATTTGGTTTTGAGTCTACCTTATCATCCGAAGTTGGAGCCATGAAGCCTACATCTTTGCAAGCTGCCATTCAATTGGCTGAGCATTATGGATAGAAATACAAGAGTTTCCAATAAAAAATAGGGCATTTATTTCAGCCTACACAGTCCCCAAAGAGATCAGGCCACTATGGGCATGTAAGGACTAATTTTTAGCATGGTGGGAAGCCAATAAATGTTCACAGCAATACCTACAGCAAGATACCAACTTTCCCCACTATTTATGGACCAAAGCAGGGTAGCAATTTCAGATCTAATGCTGAAAATAAGTTTGATGGAAAAAGGAGTGATATTAGTGCCAAATTTTTAGCCCCTATACAAGGTAAGCATGTGTCTAATGACAAGCTCAAAGAAATGTATGCCAAAGGACTTTGCTTCAAGTGCGGGGAGAAATGGTCACCCGACCATAAGTCCAAGTGCAAGGCTAAGAATTTGAAGGTTAGCATGATTTATGAAGATGATTCTGATGTTGAACCTATTGAGGGGGGTCTTGCATAGCTTGAAGGCTCTACTACTCAAGAAGAGATGCATGAAAATGAAGAGAGTATCCATGATGAGTTTCATGACCCAATGGATGGCTTTCCTTTTGATCCGGGCAGTCATTACATGGATGCTTCTTGGACTGATTTACATCCTTTGCTGTGTTCCATATCAAATTATGCATGGAGTGGTTCAAGAGCGGAAAATACTCTATGCCTCAAAGGTCAAATCAAGGGAAGGACCGCTCACATACTCATTGATACGGGCATCACACATAGCTTCATCAATTCCAAATCACTCAATGGGCTGAAATTGAGTACACATGATACGCATTCTTCCCTCAAAATCCAAGTGGAAAATGGAGACTTTGAAAATAGCAATCACTGCTACCCAAATGTTCATATTACTCTATCTCCATTGTGTACTACATGAGTGAATTTGATGGCATTAGAAATGGGTCCCATTGACATTATACTTGGCTGCAATTGGCTAAAATCTTTGGGTAGATTTACTATGGATCTTAATAAGCTGGAAATGGAATTTCAATTGTGTGGACAGCAAGTAACTCTACATGGTGTTTGAGAAGAAGAAAATGGAGGTGATCAGTCCCAAGAAGATAAAAAAAGAGATAAATTCAAAGGCATGCATGTTCACTATTCTTCTTTTGAAGATTGATGAGGATAAACCCTCTCCTCCTACCAATGACATAGATCCATGTCTTTGCAAGTTGCTGAAGGATTATGATGATATTTTTCAGCCACCTACTTTCCTTCCTCCCAAAAGAGAAGTGGATCATCCTATAGACTTGCTGCCCAACACCAAGCCTATTAACAAACCACCATATCGCCTCTCCAAAGTGGAAAGGGAAGAGATAGAGCGCCAAGTGAAAGAGCTATTAGAAATGGGTCTCATCAAGGCGAGCCAATTGCCTTTTGCCTCTCCCATCCTTCTTGTAAAGAAGAAAGATGGCTCTTTTCACATGTGTATCAACTACCACGATCTTAACAAGGTCACTATCAAGAATAGGTATCCAATACCTAGAATAGATGACTTCCTAGATGAATTGAAGGATGCTAAGGTGTTTTCCAAGATTGACTTGAGATCGAGGTATCATCAAATACGCATGAAGGAAGGGGACGAGTTTAAAACAGCCTTTAGACGGAAAGAGGCCTCTATCAATTCATGTTATGCCTTTTGGTTTATCTAATGCTCTAGCCGCATTCCAATCTCTTATGAATAAGATACTTCAGCCTTTGCTATCTCGGACAGTTTTGGTATTCTTTGATGACATTTTGATCTATAGCAAGAACAAAGAGGACCATTTACAGCATGTAAAAGAGGTCTTCAATATATTGAGGAAGCACAAACTATTTGCCAAGGCAACTAAGTGTTCATTCATGACAAAGGAAGTTGAATACTTGGGTCATATAGTGGGAGAAGATGGAATCAAAGTGGATCCTAAGAAGGTGCAATGCATCAAAGAATGGCCTACTCCAACTAATGCCACTTCTTTAAGAGGCTTTCTTGGGTTATCATCTTTTTACCGTAGGTTTATGAAGATTTATGCTCATGTTGCAGCTCCTCTTACTGATCGGCTAAAAAAAGAGGCCTTCTATTGTGACAAAATTGCTGACAAGAGCTTTAATGAGCTGAAGCAATTGTTTGTTTTAGCACCAATACTAGTTTGCCTTGATTTTTCCAAGACTTTTACTATCTACGTGGATGCTAATGGTAGAGGTTTAGGGGCTGTTTTGGTTCAGGAACATGGTGTCATTGCATTTGAGAGCAAAAAAATTGATGATAAAGAGAGGGAGATGCATGTGTACGAGCAAGAGATGCTTGCTATTCTACATGCGATCAAGAAATGGCATCATTATCTCTATGGAACACATTTTAAAGTCAAAAACGATCGTAGGGTGTTGAGGTATTTTCTCTCACAGCCCAACCTTTCTCCCAAGCAAAAGAGATGGCTGGCTACCTTTTAGTCATATGATTTTGAAATAGCATACATGGTTGGAAAGGATAACGTTGTGCGTGATGCATTATCTAGAATGTGGGCATGCAGTTTATCTACAGTGTCTACAATTTGTAAGGATTGGATAAACGACATCCAAGAAGAATATGTGCTGGATGAGCATGCTATCTAGATTTTACAGAAATTACAGCAAGGACATGATGAAGAATTTCCAAATTTCAAAGTGCATAATGGACTCTTATGGTTTAAGGGTAAAGTGTACTTGGTTCCTAACAGTAAATTCAAGCTGAAAGTGCTCCATGAGATGCACTCATCACCAATGGTTGGTTATTTGGGCCTTTTTAAGGCCTTTGACAAGGTCCATAAAAGTTTTTATTGGAAGGGTTTATGGAAGGACGTCAAGGAGCATGTATCTAAGTGTTTAGAGTACCAACAAAATAAGAATTCCACCTTATTACCAGCCGGTCTCCTTCATCCTTTACCTATTTCTACGAGCAAATGGACCAACATTTCCATGGACTTTATAACGAGATTACCTGCTACTAATCATGGATGGAATATTATCTATATGGTTACTGATAGATTGACTAAATTAGCCCACTTTATTCCAACCAAAATATAATATTCAACAAGGCAAGTGGCTAAGCAATTTATGGAAGGTGTGTTCAAGCTGCATGGTACGCCAATGAGAATAGTATCGGATAGAGATACAAAAATCATGAGAAATTTTTGGAAAATTCTATTCTCTTCTATGGGTACTTTTCTCACTCCTAGTATAGCCTATCACCTCCAAACTGATGGGCAAACGGAGAGAGTCAATCACTTCGTGGAAGTGTACCTTAGGCATTATTGTTATGGCACACAAGCTTTATGGGATTGTTGGATCCACCTTGTTTAATTTCTCTATAACAACACTGTAACGTGTCCACTCGTCCACCTGTGGGACATGTCTTAGCAACCCATTGGGAAGAGACTCTAGCAAGTGCCACCTGTCACTTGCAAGGAATGTCATAGGTTTTGCGATGTAAGTCTTCCCGAGTCTACCCAAGCGGAAGTATCTGGCTATTCCCACTTAGGATCGTGACCTGAAGTCAGGGTTTCTTCCCTATCAGCAAAGTATCTAGGAAGTAGCTAGCATCAAGCTCTAGATGACCCACTTTGACTAGGAACAACAAAGGCGAAGCGGATTTATGCTGCACTTGGTTCATGTAGAATGGAAAACGAGAGGGATGTGAAGCTCAACCTCCCTACCCATAAGGCATAGTCCCATTCCGTTCCCCTAAAATAACATAAATCGGGATTCTAACTCTACTGATCCTAGGTCTTCATAGTCTCGTTATCACGACTTTTGAGAAAAGTTCCCAGCTAACCGAGACCACCCTTCTGTAGGATGGACACAAGTCACGTCCACCGCACTTTCCTCAGTTTGCTTAGTTATCTAATTACCTATCACATTATGTTTGACATGCAAAAGCAGCTTTCTTAATTAATCAATTTAAACACAGGTTCCTTCATGTAACTTAGACACTGACACAAAAACAAAGTCAAGCAAGTTCCTTTTCAAATATCTGATCTTTATTTATCATAGTCCCAAAATACATCAAGTATCATGCCTGAAGGCTATCCCAGCAATCAACAGGATTGTGGCTCCAAGTTTTGCCCGTAGACTAGTACAGGGGCCTCGAGATCCCATCTCGAGTCACGTAGGCCTCTTGTGTGGGATCCTAAGGCAAGGAATTTACAGCCAGAGCCTCCCCTGGCACCCAAGCGTCCTCCTGCTCCAAGCAGTACCCACAGAGAGACCTCTCGCGGCGGATTCGATCCATATACCCGACGCGGCTAATCAACCCCCTTGGATAGGGCCAGACAGACATTGGAGGTAATTGAACCTGCCTCTCCCTCCAGGATTTTAACCTGAAGCATTAAGTGTTTTGCCTTGAGTTAGTTCCTTGAGCAAAGAAGTTCAAACAATGTATCTAAGTATACAATCACGATCATCTCAAAGGTCGTTTGTACAACCAACTACTAAGGTGTGATTCCTTTCTCCCGAATGCTCCCAGCATTTGATCGTGGATCGTTCACGACTTAGCGAGATTCCAAGGGCTTGGCAAGCTAGGTTACATGTTTTCTCTTTTCCTTCGGGTTAGGGTTTGTACCCTACCGACCCTAATTATCCTTATCTTAGGTCTCCTTGCAAGATAGATCATGGACAACCCCGTTGTCCTTGGTTGGTCAAATTGCTGGTTATCTCCTAAATCCCTTGTAGTACCTATGTACCTTTATTTTTTATCTTAATTGATCAAGATTGTCTATCCCCTTGACCATGGTTGGTCAAGATGTCTCTATTTAGAATAATCCTACTCCGTCTTAAGTATAATCTTCTTAAGGCCTCTTAATAATTCTCACAGGCGCTTAAGATTTTACATATCCGTCTTGAAGTCACCAAGGACTTTGACACGGACTCATGGATCTCAGTCCCATTCGGTAGATTACAATCAACGTTGAATTTTCCCAACAACTTTAATGCATACAACGTAATGCCATGCCTTCATTTCAATGCTTCAATTTTGATATAATCCATATGATATTTTATGCCACACATGCGAAGGTACTTTCTATGTATGCAATCTTAACATTATCCTCTATGTAATTATTTACACGATCTATAACCTTCTTGAATGATCTAACTTTATGTGATCATTGTATGAGTCTAGCTACACTTTAATCTTGTCTGAAAATTATTACATGTACCTTAGAATCCATCTTGTGATATGGACATGCACTTTGTTTATTTCAATGTCCTCTGAAATGCATTTTAAGTAAGAACTTGTGCAAGGAACAATGCACTTTATGTAGGAATTCTTGCAAGACGTTTTTGGTAATTTACAATGCAACTATCTAATCAATTTCACCTATTATGATGTTATCTTACAACGGAAATTATCTTGCTTGTTACATACATCACAACTAAGTTCATACCTAAGAAATTATCAAAAACGTAATTAATGTGATGCATGTGAATATGATTTTTTTGCCGTGATGATTATAACTTATGATTTAATAATAGATCAACCTGGGTTTGGAGTGATGCCATGATTCCAGTGGCATTGATGCCTGATGAAACGTTCGCGGTTGCGGTACCACCTTGTTTCCAACCTCCATCCACACTTACAGGGTTTCCGGCCATCTTCGTGGAACTACACTTTGGGGCCATACTTGAAGACGCGGGTATGAGTAATAGAGTTCTCGCACTCTTCTATGCAAGACTATGCAAGATCCTCGTCGCCTCTCCTTGAGTGGAGGAAGAGATTGAAGGGGAAGGGCGTATTTCTGGAGATATCAAGAGGGGTGTGTGACCTCTCTTAGGGGGGAAGAAGAAGCTTCCAGAAGCTTCTCTCTCTCTCTTTCTCTCTTCCTCTCTCTCTCTTCTTCTTCTTCTTCTTCTTCTCTCTCTTCTTTTTCTTCTTCTTCTTCTTCTTCTTCTTCTTCTTCTTCTTCTTCTTCTTCTTCTTCTTCTTCTTCTTCTCTCTCTCCCTTCTTCTTCTTCTTTTTCTTCTCTCTTCTTTTGGACCTTCTCTCTCTCTCTTCTTCTTCTTCTTCTTCTTCTTCTTCTTCTTCTTCTTCTTCTCTCTCTCTCTTTGTGATCACCGAGGGGGGGAGAGGGGGGTGCTGAAATTACGAGAGGGGGTGGGGGGTGCTCTGTCCACGACGAGGGGGGGAAGGGGCTGCAGACGACTCGAGGAGGAGGGGGGAGGGGCTGCCTTATATGTTGGGGAGGGGGCTTCACGAGGGGAGGGAGACGGCCGTTATGGCCGCCACCCTCCACCCTCCACCTGGGGGGCTTCTCTCTCTCTTTCTCTCTCTCCCCGCCATGTAGTCAGTAGGGGGAGAGAGAGGGAGTAAAAAAAAAATTGGTAATTTAAAAAATTTTAAGGGGGAGGAGGAGGTTTGCATGGGGGGAAGGCATGGGGGCACGGGGGATATTACAAAAACATATCACATGAGCATAGGTATGTCCCCATTTGAAGCACTTTATGGGTACAAAGTTCAAATTCCATCAGTTTTGTTTCATGAAGATATTAACCCCCAAACAAAGGAAGAGTTGGAAAGGATGGAGATGCTCATGAGACAATGCAAGGACAGCATAAGGAAAGCATAAGAAGTAATGAAAGCTTATGCCAATGAGAAGAGAAGACATTTGGATTTAAAAGTTGGAGATTGGGTGTTTCTTAAAGTACCCAAGACACAATATGCTTCATTGAAGGGTGGGAACACTAAGCTTGGTCACAGATTTTATGAACCATATTTGATAGTGGACAAAGTTGGAGAGCTTGCTTATAAGCTCCAACTACCTTCCTCCACTAGAATACATGATGTATTTCATGTTTCACAGCTTAAGAAGTATGTTGGACCTGATGTGCAGGTATTGGAAGAGTTGCCACCAATGGATGAAGCAGGACTTGTCATATATGAACCTGAAAGCATTATTGGAAAGAGAGAAAAAGTGCTCAAAAATCGTACTCTTACTCACTACCTCATTAAGTGGAAGATTCTACCTATAGAAGAATCTTCTTGGCAACCATCCACTTATGTGAATGATTTTCCTTGGTTATTACAGGATGATACATGATAGACTGTGCATGGACTGTGTAGGGACAGCTTGCTATGAGATATTAGTGTCGGCAATAAAACTGTCCTAACTTGATCAAAAATTGATTTTGACGTTATGGGGTGATACTAGGATTGTATACTTCATTTCTATACCTCATATGTGTCATTTGGACCACTCTATCAAAAGTTATGACAGTTTTTGTTAATCATCCCTGTTTGGACAGTAGCCAATATACTCACAGTTTGGTATATATAAAGGTATCTCTTTCATGGAAAGTTCTTTCCTATCATATTGGAGCTACATGGGCATTATTACTATCATCCTTGGCATGGATTTGGTCCATTTATCCTTGATTTTGAGGACAAAACCATCTTAGGACGGGATAGTTTGTCATGAAGAAAAAATACTTTGATATTTTTGTACTTTGGAATCATGCTAATTTCATACCTAGTAATTTCCATCCTTGTAAATTCAGCCCTTGCCTACGTAAATGTGCTCTTAACTTTGGAAATGAGGGGTTAGGATAAAGAAGGCAAGAGGCTAGGAGAAGACATCTTTTGGCTCATTCACTAAGTTTTGTTGTTTACTTTCTTGATGTTAGCTTCCTTCTTGCTAGATGAAGCATCAGCCATGGTTGCCATGCATTTTTGGAACTCTCATCATTAATACATGGCAAGGGGGATTTTATTTTTGCGAGATTTCATTTTCGTTCTTTTGCAATCAATCTCATTTTTTCAAGCTTTTTTCGTGCAACATACATTCATAGCATGATTACTGATTCATAGTCATACAAACTATAGACATGAAGTGACATAAAAATAAATTTATAATTCTTTATTATTACTAAAATAGTATGACAATTTGTATTTACATGAGCACACATCAAGAAAAAAAGACCAACGTGGCATATTCTCAACATAACCAACCAAATCAAATATCCTAATGCATGTGATCCCTTGGATAAAGTAATGATAGGGAAAGAAAAACCAATATAGTCACATGGCAAAAATATAGTTGAATGATATGGTGTCAACACAACCAACCACAAAGCATAATGTCAAACTAAGCAATGTAATAAGCTCACATACAAGGGTGGATAAACATTCTCTATCTCCCTCAGCATAGTATAAGGGTGAATAACCCCCTCTCCCTCAACATAGTACCAGTCCCTCCACAAACAAGGG
The DNA here is from genome assembly GCF_053477565.2 of Lygodium microphyllum. Lineage (NCBI taxonomy): Eukaryota > Viridiplantae > Streptophyta > Polypodiopsida > Schizaeales > Lygodiaceae > Lygodium > Lygodium microphyllum. The sequence continues at coordinate 169,457 of NW_028229565.1, read as the reverse complement.
TGGATAAACATTCCCCATAGAGCATGTCATCTAGCTCTAGACACATGCAGTGTCTCATCTCCTCTACATTGGCCCGTGCCAAACTACCACACCCTGCAAACATATCCAAAACATAGTCATAGCGCTTTGTAAATGTGGCCAATAACCACCTAACCATATCACCAATTAAGATACAAACGCGTTTGCGACCATGCAAGTAGAAACAATGAAATAACTATACAACGAAACCTGAGAGCAAAAACATACAAAACTGTTGAGATATCGAGCTCCACTCGTGATATGCCAGGGTGACTGTTGTGCATTTATGTCACCGACTTGTTAGTTGCAAATGCGGTTGGTACACCGCCCATGAATAATAGCTAGATGATAGCTATCCTTATCTACTCTAGTTCGTGGTTCAGTTAGTATGCCACCTTAGTTAGTTGAGTTTGGTTTGAGACCCATATATAGGGTTCTTCTATTTCTTTGTATGAGAGTTCTTTTGGCTTACACAACTAAGAAGAGGAAAATTGTTTTCAGCCTCCACCTGTGTGTGTATTCCCCCATTGTGCAAGCGAGAAAGCTACAAGTGAGACTCCTTCCTTCTCTCCCACAATCTTGACATGGTATCAGAGCTTTGTTCGTGGTAAGGAGCTCAAGAAAGCAAACCAAGTTCACGGTGTTCTGGTAAGAGGACCAGTATTGCTTTCAATTTTCTGTTTTGGGAGCAAGTCTCTACAGTATCACAACCGGAAAGTGCAAGAGTGCATTGTCTCAGATTGAGACACCCTTCGCGGTGTAGCAAGAGGCCAGTAGATGCTGTGGGTAAGGGCTTTAGCCCCGGGTTGCTCTATTTTTTTGATTTGAGGCCATTTCAGGGCTTGTTTTGGAGGCGGAAGTTTTCTTCATGCACTCAAGAAAAGGCCCTGTTTTATGCTGTGTGACCACTGTTCTACATGTTGGTGAAAAGTTACCGTAGAAATTGCATCGTATGCCTGTGCGCAAAGACATTGGGAGTTACAGAATCATCCTTGTTGCCTGTTGATACAAAATCGTCACTAGGAAGTGACTGTGTGGTCAAATACCACTTTCATCAGTTTTGCAGATTTGCCCTTGTGAGGCTGAAGCTGTGTTTTTTACAGTGACAGAATTTTTTGCAGTGTTCTGTAATGGCGTCTGATTCTCTTTCGCAGATTGTCACTGAAAAGCTTGACAAGAACAACTTCCAAGCATGGAAGTTTAGAATGACGAATTTCCTTATGGGAAAAGGATATTGGGAATTTGTTGCAGGAAATGAAGAAGAACCAGTTCTTCCTAATGATCCCAATCAACAGCAAATGCAGGCATTTAAAGGATGGCATGAGAGAGCCAGAAAAGTTATATACTAGCTGTCTATCAGTATTTCAGGCTCTATGATTGTGCATATTCAGGATGCAAGTATGCCAAAAGAGGCATGGGATACTTTGTCAAAAATGTATAGCACAAATACGCAAGCCAGGAAAATGCAACTCAAGCAAGAGTTGCACAATGTGCAAAGAGAAAGTATGAGCATCAATGACTACCACATGAAGGTGAAGAAGATTGCAGATGCACTTGCTTCCATTGGGTTGCCAGTGGAAGATGATGATTTAGTTTCTGTGACCTTGAATGGTCTAGGAAAGGATTATGCACAGTTCCGGACATCCATTTCCGTCCGTGAAAGATTTCCTGATTTTGAGGAGTTGATTGCTCTTCTAATTTCTGAGGAGCAAAGAAATGGTGGTGCATCTTCTTTAGGAGAAACTTCAAAAGAAAATGTCTTCTACTCAAATGCTGGAAGAGGTAGAGGAGGCCGATCTGGAGGCCGTGGTAGAAATCAGAATATGTAGCAAACTCAAGAAAACCGGTCCTATGGAGGAGGATGTGGTAACTCTAGAGGCAGGGGGAGCCAAAGAGGTCATGGTGGATGGCAAAGAGGCCAAAATGCAAACAACAATGTTGAATGCTACTACTGTGGTAAAATGGGTCATATGGCTAAAGACTGCTATAAAAAGCAGAATGATATCATGAATGGAAAATTGCAACAAGGAAATTATGCATCTTCTAGTAGACAGGGTGATGACAGAAATGAGCATTTGTTTATGGTGCAGCACATGGACAATTCTGTGACAAGTGCAGAAGAAAGCAACGGTGTGGTATGTTGACTCAGGTACGTCAAACCACATGACAGGTCATGCAGAATGGATGCAGGATGCAAGGAAAATGGAAAAACCAGGATTTGTGGAGACTGGTGATGATACTGCACATCCTATTGTGCAGATTGGAAAAATTCCTTTGTTTATGAAAGATGGGAAAAAGAAATACCTATCGGATGTATTTCATGTCCCGAATATCACCAAGAACCTGGTTTATGTTGGTCAAATGGTTGAGCAGGGCTTGTAGGTCAAATTTAATCCTCATGGATGCTTTGTTGAGGATATGAAAAATAAAGGTTGCTTGATAGCAAAAGGAAAGAAGAAGTGCAGAATGTTTACGTTGGATGAAGACATGCTTGAATTGAGTGCAACAATGTTTGCACATGGGACCGGTGTAGTTGCAAATATTGATATATCTGGCATAAACGCATTGGCCATGTTAATGTACAACGACTTAAATCAATGCAAGCCCAAAATATTGTTGCAAGATTGCCTAAATTCAAGGTTGCAGAAATGCATAACGTATATGAAGCCTGTCAATTTGGAAAACAGGCAAGGAAACCATTTCCTAGACATGTTCAAGAGAGTAAGAAGCCATTGGAATTAATCTACTTTGATGTGTGGACTACTAAAGCTGCATCTATTGGAGGCAGTCATTACTTTGTTACTTTTATTGATGACTATAGCAGAAAAGTTTGGGTGTATTTTATGAAAAAGAAAAGTGAAGTGTTTGGGCATTTCAAAACTCTTAAAGCTATGGTTGAAAAAGAAACAGGCCTGCAAATAAAATGCCTAAGGTCAGATGGAGGGGGAGAGTACCTCTCAAATGAGTTTGCAAGGTTCTTTCAGGAGCATGGCATAAAGCAGCAATATTCATGTAGTCATACCCCACAGCAAAATGGAATTGCAGAAAGAAAAAACAGGCATATTGGAGAGGTATCTCGTGCGATGCTCAATGAAAAAGACCTGCCAGATTTTTACTGGGCTGAGGCAGTTGCTACAACAGTCTACATAATGAACAGGATTCCCACTGCAGCAATACATGGCATGACTCCAGAGGAGAGGTATACTGGTAGGAAACCAGATATTTCTCATTTGAAAATTTTTGGTTGCATTGCCTATGTTCATGTGCCAGATGAGTTGAGATCCAAGTTGGATCCAAAAGCTGAGAAGTGCATCTTTATTGGCTACTCTCTGCAGAGCAAAAAGGGTATAGATGCTATAACCCTTCTACTCGTAAGTTTACAGTGAGCAAAGATGTTGTTTTTGATGAGATGAGTAGCTGGTATAAACTAGTAAATGTGATTGATAATGTAGATGCACAAAATGGTAATGCTGCACAGAATTCACAGCAGCAGTCACAAGATATTAGTGGACCTAGAGTGTCCACTAGTAGTGGTTCACATTCTTCACCATGGACAGGCAGATTGAGATCAAGAGAATCTTCTCAAAGCAATGCAGACAGTGGTATGCAGTTATCACGAAAAGGAAAAGAGAAGGTAGATCAGCCCATGTTTGATGTGAATGCAGGTTACTCTTATGTGGATGGTGAATCCAGTGGCTCAGAACAGAGCATTGATGATGAGTTGGGTATTCCTTCTATTGTTACACCTGGAGTAAGGAAGACCAGGGATGTTTTGAGAGCACCTGGAAGTGAGCCTACTTTGCGCAGGTCTACTAGAGCTAGGTATCCTGTGGATAGGCTGAAATATGATGGATTTATAGCCATTCATTATGCCTATATAGTCAAAGTGATACAAGAACCAGAACCCACTTCTTTTGAGCAAGCCATGGGAAAAGAAAAATGGGAGAAAGCCATGGATGAAGAAATGGATGCTTTGGAAGCAAATGCTACATGGGAATTAGTGCCTTTGCCTAAAGATAAGAATGCAATTGGTTGTAAGTGGGTTTATAAGATGAAGCACAATGCACATGGTTTTGTGAACAGATACAAGGCAAGACTAGTAGTCAAGGGGTATGCACAAACATATGGAATTGATTATGAAGAAACATTCAGTCCGATTGCAAGGATGGCAACCGTAAGAGCAGTCATTGCTATGGCTGCATCAAAGGGATGGTCTTTACATCAGATGGATGTAAAGAATGCCTTCTTGCATGGTGATTTGCAAGAAGAGGTCTATATGGAGTAGCCACCAGGTTATGTGCATGCTGCTCATCCTGAGTTTGTTTGCAGGTTGAAAAAAGCCTTGTATGGCTTGAAGCAAGCACCTAGAGCATGGTCTGACAAGATAGGACAGTATCTTGTCACTATTGGCTTTCAGATTTCCAAGGCAGATTTCTCACTTTATGTGAGAAAAATAGTCTAAGGTATTATGTTGCTTGTCATTTATGTTGATGATTTGATTATCACAGGTGATAGTGATGAAGATATCCTTCATGTAAAAATGCTATTGAAGCAGAAGTTTGAGATGAAGGATTTTGGAGAGCTGCATTATTTTTTGGGCATTGAGGTAATTAGATCACCAAGTGGGACATGGCTCTTGCAGAGGCAGTATGGATTGGACATGCTGTCCAAATATGGTATGATAGGCTGTAAGCCTATTTCAGTTCCTTTGGAGCAGAATGTGAAGCTGAGCGCAGATGCAGGTGAGCTTTTGGAAGACCCTACTATGTACAGGCGCATAGTAGGAAGCTTGATTTATATGACTATTACCAGACCAGATTTGAGCTATGATGTTGGCTTGGTAAGTTAGTTTATGCAGGCTCCAAGGAAACCGCATTTGGATGCGGCTAGATGCATACTTAGGTATGTGAAGTCCACATTGCAGTATGGACTATTTTATGAGACTGGGGTTCAGATACAGTTGCATGGATACACTAATGCTGATTGGCTAGTAGTATTTCTGATAGACAATCTACCAGTGGATATGTGTTCTCTTTTGGGAGTGCTGCAGCCACTTGGAGCAGCAAGAAACAACCTACAGTTGCCTTGTCGAGCACAGAGGCTAAGTATAGGGGTGCAGCAATGGCTGCATGTGAGGTAGCTTGGTTGCATAAGCTACTTTATGATATGCATCAATCTACAGATGGGCTAGTTGTCATTTATTCTGACAACATGAGTAGTATACACTTGGCAAATAACCCAGTCTATCATGCTAGAACAAAGCACATTGAGGTGCATTATCACTATGTGCGAGAGAGAGTTTTACTAGGTCTTATTAATCTAGTTTATGTCGGCATAGAGGATCAGGTAGCTGACATATTTACAAAGGCATTGGGCGTAGAGAAGCTGCGCAAGTTCAGAGACCTGCTTGATGTGCAAGAATTGGGATTGAGCTCGAGGGGGAGTGTTGAGATATCGAGCTCCACTCGTGATATGCCAGGGTGACCGTTGTGCATTTATGTCACCGACTTGTTAGTTGCAGATGCGGTTGGTACACCGCCCATGAATAATAGCTAGATGACAGCTATCCTTATCTACTCTAGTTCATGGTTCAGCTAGTATGCCACCTTAGTTAGTTGAGTTTGGTTTGAGACCCATATATAGGGTTCTTCTATTTCTTTGTATGAGAGTTCTTTTGGCTTACACAACTAAGAAGAGGAAAACTGTTTTGAGCGTCCACCTGTGTGTGTATTCCCCCATTGTGCAAGCGAGGAAGCTACAAGTGAGACTCCTTCCTTCTCTCCCACAATCTTGACAAAAACTACTTACCGATAAAAAAGATGAGACCTCTCCACCCCACCTCTAAGAATGGCACCATCAATATCTGTGGGAAAGGCATAATCATCCAACATGTAGCTACAATATGCTAGAAATAACCTCTCTGAAATCTTCTCCCCAGCCTCTTTATTGTAGCAAGGTACAACATGACCAGCACGATGCCAAAGACACATTGTAAGATCAAGTACCTATTCATGAGTGGAAATAGAATAAGTGATCAAACCTTGTTTGCAACATATAACAATATGTTTAAAGCATCCAACTTTGTTATCTTACTTACTCTCTAGTAATAGGGTGCCGATAATCCTTGGAATTACACATGAGCATCCAAGTGAGGTGAAGCATAAGCTCCACTCTCACTGCATCCACAATGAACTCACCTATATGCTTTGCCAAGCACATACTAACCAAGAATCCCTCGTCAGCCAAATAATTGGCCAAATACTCACGAGCAAGATCCATGCAACCCGTAACTAGACCCTTTGAGAATGTATTCCACTTGGGAATAGTCATGTCGTCTAAAAGAAACACAAGGGTCATAACATATGGGAAGTGATTTTGATGTAAACCTTGTATGAGAGAAAACCTAGCTTACCCAATGAAAGCGAAACCTAGAGCATCCACAAGCAATCCCGTAGCAAAATCTGCAAATATCAATCGAGCTACCTCTCGACATGGAATGCCATTTTTTTCTATAAAGATGTGTCTTATGTGTTGCAAAAAACTTGTTGATGCTATTCAAAAAACAACACATAGTCATTGATGCTAAGTAAACAATGATGCAATGCTACATGCAAATAGGTAAATTGAGGTTCTTTCAAAGCATGGTCACCATGTTTACCTATCAAGGGAACATGTAAGTCTTCCTCATGGACGCCAAACAAAGCAAATGAATTTTAACTTAATATAAGAGATTCTCACCTACTGAATGAGTTATGGGTCGCCTCTCCCAACTCTCTCAGCCAAGAGATGACTCTGCAACAAAGGAGGTGGTGGGTGCCATAAATGATTGCATCACATTTTTTCTCAGTGGATTTGTGGAGGTGCTTGGTTGGCTCATAAGCCCTTTGCCTCTCTTGTCAATGGGGCTAGCAAGAAGTGTAGTAGTGGCCCCAATGGTAGCTTGAGTAGCCTGCACATTATCATGACTACCTTGGGCGGCTTGTGTAGTATCCTTATGAGCTTCGATGGCCTGAGTACTTCCTTCTGCACCCTCAATACCTATAGTTACTTGCTCTTCTACAACAATGGGCATGGCAAGTGAATCATGAGTAGGAACCTCCTCCATGAACCCTACAAGCATGATTCAACCTTTAAACCCTCATGCATGATCATAAAAAGTAATTCTATAAAAGCAACAATGCACTTTACATGGATTAAAGTACTTACTCTTATGCAAATCTTTCTCTTGCTTAGGGATAACTCCCACAGAGTAATCAAGCCATCAAGGACAAACATTTTCCTCCCGTGCCGTCAAGTTCCTCTCACATAATGTTGGAGAATACATGGTATTCTCATCATGGATATCAATCCACTCTCTTGTGAATTCCAGAGCTGCATCCAATGTCTTCTCTTTTACACACTGTAGTATCCACTTGCAACATTCTCGATCCAAATGACTCCATAATGATCAAAGCACTTACCATAAGAGAAGAAATGATTACTCCTCATGCACAACAATCAAAATAAACATATAAATCACACATTTGGATGAATACACAGGCTGAAGACTTCACTCCATCCACGAGACACACAAAAGCCTACAAACATTTTACAAAAACTTAATATTGATACGTACATTAAGAAAAATGTCAAAAAAGCAATATGTATGTATTGTGTTGTGTCAACTTGCATGACATGATTCTTCAAGTTAAGTTTGAAAAACTTCTCAAATGAGTCTGGCAGTTGTGGACCTTCTACTTGTATCTACTTATATCCTTTGGATCTGTAGCACGGCCTCCAAATGCAAATGAGCCCAATATGTCTCTTTCTTCATGTAAATTTGAAAGAGCTTGTAATCACCAAAGTGAGGGTATTGGGGAACTTTAGACTTCGTAAGACTCATAAGATGCAGTAATATTTTTTTCCTACATTGCACAAAAACATGCATGAATAGAAAGAATTGAAGAAAAAATACAACAGGCATGCAACTTGCTTTGTAAATACAAATTACCTGTAAGACAATACAACTTGTCTCTTGTGATTTTGAGCATGTTTGCATCATCCCACCTTAGGCTAAATAACAACTTAAAGAAATCATCCCCATTTTGGGGATTGGCAATGCATAAGTACTTGTAACCCCTATCTTTGAGGCGCTCCTCTTCCGCTCTTATAGACTTATCTAATCGTTTCTTCCTCCTGTCTCATCTATACCAAGAGCCTCAACCTTCGCAGTTTCTTTTGAGATAAAGGCATGGAATTCATCATGTCATGCCAAAACAAAAATAAAATTATAGCCATAGATAGAAAAGCACATTCCATACAAGAGAGCTAGAGATAGAAAAGCACCTTCTATACAAGCTGAGATATTAAACTGCAAGGAGAGTTATACCATGGAGCAGCACCATGTTAATTCCTTCCCTCTATACTCATCTCAACCTTAGCCCACTTCCTCATGTCTGGACTCAATCTATCTAGAATGGATTCTTTGTCTGCAAGACCAAACTTTTGGAACATGTACACCTCATGAGTAGTATTTGGAGTTACATGTGCCCTAGAAATACTATTGGAAACAAACATAATCATAAATATGAGAATGTAATCATAAATATGACAATGAGAAGCATAGTTTAAGGAAGAATACTTACGCATTGGTGGTATCTAATGCGAGTAGTAGCTCTACTTCCTTCTCCATTGGCACCTCAATGAATTGACACCATACACAAATATGACATTAAGCATTGCTCTATAATTGAAAATTGGATAACATAAGACAAAGTATTCAATGTTTGTCGAAGTATACAAATATATTCAATGCCTACATGCATAATGGACAAAGTATAAATGATTACTTACTTTCTTTGATGCATCTCCACCATGTTTTTAGCCTATGGTTTCCATCCCAAACCAAGAACTTCTTGCCCCTAAGATCCTGCCATTCTCTCCTAAGAGCCATCTCAAACTCCTCATTTCTTTGACCCCAAATCAGACCCCAGTCATCTAGATTGTTGGCTGTCATAGGTATGGTCTCCCCTCTAGGACTTGCAACTAACACAAGGAAGTGTCCCATAGTCTCTAGATAACCAATAGAATCAAAGGAAGGAATCAACCACTAAGCATCATCGGTGGAAAATCTGACTGCCTCATGAGCCACCAATCTACAAAGAGGTACGACAGGAGGCAATGTCCTCTTGTTGACATAAAACTGACTCAGTGCATCCTTAATCAAGCCTAGAGAGACTTGCTTGCCCAGGTGCCTTGAGTGCTTTTGTTGTTTTCCATCCTCGGCCTCCCCTTGAGTAGTATCACCACTCATCTTTTCATTGACGTCCAGACCCTCATGGTGCACATTGGTCTCTATAAACACAGATGTTAATAAACAACAATTTAAAAAAATAGTAACAAAGCAATTGTATATATAATGATAAACAACAATGAGTAACAATAAGCAATAGTGGCATATAAATGAAATGAACATATAAGTGCCTACCTGTCTGCTCAGCAATCTCGTCAATGGTATTAGAGTCCCCATCTACTTGTGCTTCATCGTCAATGAACACACATCTTTTTGGACCACGTCCTTTCTTCTTTGGAGGAGTCTCCAAAGGTCTCACACGTGATGATGCTTCCTGGTCTATGATCTGCCTAGGAGCACATCCGGAACATAGCTTCGTGTTGACTTGACGTTTACTATGATGTGAGACATATTCCTTTCTCTTGCCAAGCACTCTTTTTGGTGCCATAATATGAAATCTAAGCATAACCACAAAGAAAATTAAAATTCATAATGTCATTATGTACTGCTTAATGTTCTTGAAATCCTCTTTTAGCATAGTCACAAAGTGAGCCCATATAAAAAGTTACACAACAATTCCATACAGACATACACATACATTTTTTTCCACAAGATTACCAATACAAAGCTTATTGGAAAAATATTGTATTGTATTTATGTTCTAGGTTTTTCTCACACTTTGCCGGTGGCTCTAGCTACTAATAGTGGAACAAACCTTGATGGTTGGTTCTAGCAAGAAGTCAAAGAAATCTTTTGAACCCCCTTAAAAAGGTCAAAAGTCTTAGGGCAGTGACTTGGATTTCGATACAAACCCAAAAGATGATAGCAATAGTGAGAGAAGGAGAATTTAGATGAGGATGATGGGAATAACCCCTAAGATAAAGGGTAACATCAATAAATCATTAAATGGTACTCACAAATTGTAGTTTTGGACTAGTTTTGAACCCACTTGCTCAATGACACAAATAGAGAAGATAGAGGGATTGGTAGTAGCTACCTAGACCTAGTCTAAGTCACCAACTTACCTTTTCAATTCTTGAGTGGAGATGCTTGTGAATCAGTTTTTCGCTATTTTTTGTTGAAAATTTATGATTCATCTTTTGAAATCCACTAGAGTAACAAAGGGGACAACTACACCAAATACACTATGGTTTCCATTGCAATTACTTGGACATCCAATTGCCATCCCATCCACTTGGGAGACTTGAACGATCATTGTGCATCTTGAATCATACGTTAGATCTCTCTTTGAGCCTCATAGTGATAGAGACCTCCAATTGTGTATAGTGCTTACACTTGCTCCACAAAGATAGAGGTTTCACTTTGAAAGTCTTGTGGTACATGCAAGGGAAAGAGGTGACTTTGTCACCTCTTAGTCATGACTTTGATGAGCTCATTGTTGAGAACCAATATCATAACTAGCTAGAGAGAGAGAGAGAGAGAGAGAGAGAGAGAGAGAGAGAGAGAGAGAGAGAGAGAGAGAGAGAGAGAGAGAGAGAGAGAGAGAGAGAGAGAGAGAGAGAGAGAGAGAGAGAGAGAACAAAGGTACAATAAAGAATGGCTATTCATCCTCATTCTCTCCACCAAGCCTCCACAAATTCCCCAACTTGAAGTACTGCATGCATCATGCCTTGTCAAATGCCATGGTTGACTGCAAATCCAAAAGAGAAAAAAGTGAGCACAAGTAATGTGCTTGTGTAGATACATCTATCCATTAGATTGGTAAACACATACAAACAAAGGCTCGAGACATAATGCATTTACATAATTACATGATCAAAACTTTATTTACATAATGACAAGCTCTACTACTCTTCATCCAAAAATCACCTACAAGTGTGCCACATCGAAGAGATGCACACGCAACCTAAATACTCATGAAAAAATAACAAAGCTAATATTTATGCAACAATGAGTAAAAGGATGATAAAGTTGAGCTGCAGTAATATTGAGATAGAAGGATATGATGAAGATGGACATTGGGGCTTGCTTAGTGTGGATAAACACTAGGACCAATGGCACTATTAAAGCCATCCCAACTATCCTACTCCTTGTGACCTTGAATGCATCTATCTTGCTTGATTGGAGGAAGGATATAGAATGGATTTGTAGCCAATGATGTTAGAAGGAATGTCAGCCAATCATCGTAGAAAGAAATAGGTCATGAATTGCAGCAAGATAAACATGATGAAACCACCCCAAATCAATATGCAACAAAGACACATGTACACGTGCTTGTGGGTATCTGGACAACAAGATGGACATAAAATCTTAAGTTTTCATCTACTATGCTAGTCAGGGAAAGAAGCTGCCATAGCAACATCTATAGGTATACAACTCAATAGACTAGCCATAACCTACACGCATAGGGCAAGGTTCTCCTACTCCCAACAAACCATATAAGGCATCAGTCAAAGTGCAATCAAGGCAAAACATCAGAGTGCACAGTTGAAATATAAATAGTGCATCATCACTGGACGGAGAGGGAGAGAGAGAGGCCAGTGCATCATCATCAGACGGAGAGAGAAAGAGAGAGGCCATGGTCGATGTCAACAATAAGAGAAGAAGAGCAACAACATGCATCGACTACAATGTGCTCTCTGACCATATTGGCATGATGGATTTGAATTAATCTTCTATCTATTAAAAGGATGTTCCATCAGCCTTTTGCAAGATGTCCTACGCCTTCCCTTTCATCTTTGACTCCGGCTTTCCAGCAGAGTGTTCCGAATCCTGACCAGCATGCAAAAGACTCCCTCTGTTGAGGCTAGAGAGCTGAATTGTCTGACTGCGGTCCCTACAATGGCCATGGCTGCAGCACTAGGAAGGACTTTGGCAAAATGAAATGTATCATAGCCGTACTCTTTTTCAGTGAATTGCATCAAGCAACAGAACTTGGTTGCCCCATGAAATGGCCTATTACAGTCTTTAGATGGATTACCCTTTTGACACAAGAATCTTGATCAAACTCGTACTTTCTCATGTTTTGCTTGTGTTTATGACATTCAAAACTTTGAAGGACTCAAAATCCTCTACTAAGCCTCTACTGCAAATGCCTCTACTACATGTGCAAATCCTCTACTGCAGATGTCTCATTGTTGAGGCCAGTACATCTACCACCATCACCAGCAAAAGCTTCTCCATTGAAAGTGCTTCTTTCATAGACACAATCTTTGGGCAAAGGAAGGGCCATGTCATTTTCTGTATTTAAGAAGATCCTACCAGCCCACCATTCCCCCTTTGAAGTTTGCAATTCCCACTAGTGCACTCAGGCCACTGGCACACTGCACTCTACAATGAGTAGAGGTGCACTACCCGTGTCACAGAGAAGGCAACAAGATGCATTCTGGATGGGGTGAAGAAGGGGCATTTCCTAGTGACAATAGGGGTGGAGCCCTGATTCGTGCACAAACCGTAAGAAGACCATCTCCTCCAAAGAAGATTACCTAGTGAGAGGAAGGAGTTGAGCTCACTTCTGGTCCGCGTCCACGTAGACGATTTGGCTGCTCTTGTGGTCAATTGAAGATGAACCTTACCTGCTTCTCCACGTTCTCTCACAAGAATGAAATAACCAAAAGCCCCTGCTTTTCAAAAGTTGACCCACCAAATAATAAGACCTTAGGGTCTACCCACTCTTATGAGGACATTTGTGTCACAAGACCCATTAAGGTTGCATTATCTACAATCAACCGTGTGCCTTTCTCTTCAAAATTCATTTGATTGTCCATGGTGCTAGAAAATTTCTTGATCATCTATCATAAAGGCCATCAAGGCCATTCAATTTGCCAATTCTCCAAATGCAAATTTTCAATTAGAATTCATCCAAATTTGTCTAATGGAAACTTCATCTAGCTAAAGATCTCTAGATTCGCCTAAGTGTGATTCACATTGACTGATTCTAGTTAAAGATCTCTAGATTCAAATTTGACTGATTGATATTATGGTCAATTTATCTAGTTCAAAATTCATTCAATCGACAACACGTCTTGAAATTCATCAAATTGGCAACCTCCAAATTCATTCTGTCATTTGATTTGACAATTCCTAAAAGCAATGATTTGGTTTTCCTTACTCTTAACCATTAAATGACCAAGTAGGGACCGAAGGATTAGGAAATAAACATTTATCCCAGACTACTCAAGTTCATGCATAGCAACAAAATGAAGGGTCTTCCAACTAGAGATATTATAATCCGAACCTTCATATAACCATTATTTATAGAAAGGTAAAATTGATAACTACCTTCAACAATTATTTTTTATAGAAAGCTAATGCAACAATTATTTTTTAATAGAAAGCTAATGCTACCTTGAAACAAGAGTCTATCCTCATTGCTTTATAATGGAGTATATCCTCCGCAGCAAAACATGTCTACTTACGTAACATCTCTCCCGTGTCTCCCCCAAGAGAACCCCCCTGCTCCTCCTACACGTCACGCCCCCCCTCCACCTGACATGCAGCGCCACCCCTTGCTCCACCTACACTTCACGCCCCCCCTCCACCTGACATGTAGCGCCACCCCCTTGCTCCACCTAAATGCCTCCAGGCTGCCAGGACCACCGCCACCCTCATCATCATCATTTTCGTCTCCATCACGATGCTGTCACGGCCCCCTGTTAGAAAATAAGAAATTAAAAAACCTTCTTAAGAAACTTCCACAAAAAAAGCTTCCTAGGGGGTGTTTCATCCGTAGACCGCGGAAGGACACAACTCGTTTGTGAAGGGAGTTCCCTTGCGGGAAGAAAGGTTTGCCAGTTTGCAGAGAATTTCAGCACACCCTCCACCTGCCCGACTTATTTCCAAGTCCCAATTGCGATGGCCCCAAAGTGCCACACAAGAGGAGCACACATGGGAGTAAGAGAAGCACATATAGGAGTCCCCACCCAAAGTGCAAGAATCGATAATACCCCTCCTGCAGATGTTCAGGTTCCATCAAATTCACCCTTTTCGTTTTCGCATGATATGGGTGCATTAAGTATAAATTCATATAGGGAAAACTTAATTAGAACGCTATGTTTTTAAAGAAAAGATCATAGGAATGTTCGGAAAAGTTTTAAATCGCATGACAAGGTACTTATATTTCTCGCACCATCATGATGAGAGGTTGTTGCATTTTTTAATATATGGTTCATGTGTTAAAAGATGCACTTATGCAATAATGTCCTAGTTGCATCTCACATATAGGTTAAATATAAATTGCGATGTTCTTGTGCATTGGAAGGTTTTCATTGGGTAATTTACGTTGGAAGAAATGAATTATGCATTTGTGCAATAAAAATCCCTTGTGATGACCGTAAATAGGTTAATTCATAGAAGGATGTTTAATTAAAGAATAGATAGTTGTTATGGAGAGGGGTAAAAGAGTTATATTTTATTTAGAATTCACATAAGCAACTGCATTCTTATTAGCGTGACTTGCATGGGAAAAGGAAAGATTATGTTTTTATAGCATTATAAATTTAAGTAGCATAACTTGCATGCATAAGTAGATGTATGAATGGAAAAAGGGTTATATTTCATTTGATGAAAAGAATATAGGATGCAATATGCATGAAATGATAGTTACATTCAATATGAAAGATAGGTTAAGTTAAAATGTTACTTAGTATTGCGCTTGCAGAGTTAATCTAGCATTCTGGTACTTAGATTGTTCTATGTTTGATGGGACCTAAAACAGGCCGGCACTAGCTCATGCACTAGCCGGACCTCTATCATGTGCTCAACAACCCCACGGCCTCGCGGCTAGGAGCGTTGATGACACATATATTGCCTTCCTAAACATCTTGCATTTGTATCACGTCTCGTAGTCCAACTCTAACCCAATTAACACTCCTCAGAGGGAGTCCCAGCACATTGCCAAATGGCACAAAGTACAAACATACGAGGTCCTCCCATGGCTGACTGCCACTACCACTACCTCACTACGATTCTCCTACATTTTGGGGATTGGCCCCTTGATGCGTCGCTAAGCATATATAACACTTCGCACATCGTCCTCTCAAGGTACCAATTATTTCGTTCCAGGATGCACCATACCTCACTTTACTTTCCCCTTAGACCCAACGCCTAGCCTACAGCTTGGGACAACCTTACTCACTCAACGTTGGTCACGATCGAGAGAATACAGGTGCTATGCATCCAGGAGGTATTGTCTGATACCTTTTATCATTTTATGCTTCATGCAAATTGTGAATGCCCATGTGCTCAAACAAAGAAAAATCAGCATTGTGCTTAGTGCAAAAGCATTCTTTCAATGAATTTCTCTGACGCGTAATTGCTACGTTGCACGAACCTAGCACCGAGGAGACCTCGTGCTACTAGATCCTTATTTTAAATTAACGATCGATCTATATGATATGCATAGATGAAAACAATCAGCCTTTCCTTTCTCTCAGCACTTAAATACCACTCTCATTCTCTCTACCCCCTCGCCGTTTAGATTGTGCACGATGCATAGGTTTAGGGTAATATTTTTCCATGTTTTTTGTTGTATGAAAAGCAATAAAAACTCACTAAAACATAAAGGTAGGACTAAACTGAGAATAAACCTCATACTTCAGACCCCCCATACATGCACAAACATGAATCTTATTTTTTTAGTATTTTTTGCACACTCAAAACCTATTTTTCCCTTATTTTTACCCATTTTCCCTATTTTTCTTGTATTTTTTGCAATATTAAATAACTGAAAATGAAAAATGAGTTGTGAGCTGTGGCCCTTAGGTTCATTTCCAGCAAAAACACAACTTTAGTTGGTGTGTCTCATTATATTTTCCATTTATATATCAAAAACACCCAATTTTCCCCTATTTCGCGTGTTTTACATGTTTTATTTTATTGTTTTCGACCATACGGCTCATGATTTTCTGGTTTTCTGATTTCAAATACTTGGAAGACATTGCAAACAACATTATTATCAATTTATAGCCCATATGAACGATGTCTCATATATCAAATAGCATAAAGAATCAAATTTTCTTATAAAAACGCATTACCAATTGTATTTTCGGGTTGTGGGTTTTTATGCCTCATTGTCGGACTGATTTCTAGCAGCCATTAATGCTCACGATGACCCACAATCAGCAATCTTCATTCCTCTTAAACCACGGAGCAATCCGGTCTTCATTGGACAAGCATCCGTCATCCATTCTTCTTCTTCTTCTTCACCGCACGAATCTGCCCTTAGAGGAGAAAGAGGGAGGAGAGAGAAAGACTGATTTTCTCTCTCTCTCTACAGTCCACCATTTTGCACATGAAGGACGGCGATACGGAGTGAAGGAATAGTGGATCAGCCCCGTGATGTCATTGCTATGGCTTCTTTTCAGCCATGAAATTGTTTTTTGGGGGGGTGCCGTTTTTTTCTTGCGCGCTTATCTTCACGACACGCCCTCCTCCTTTTTCGTTGAATTTGGGGGTAGGGGGTCCCAAGAGGCACCCCCTTTGGCCCCCTCCTTGGCCACCCTTTCAATTCTAGCCCTTTTCCTGGCCTTTCTCGCATACGATGTTCGAATCGCATTCCGAAAAATCCTGGGCGTTCGCCTCGGCATCCTAGACTGGCCGGCAGCTTCCCTGACTCGCACATGATACAAAGAATGGGATTCCGCACTGTGTATGTCCCATCTAGCTGATTCAGGATCAACTAGGAATCCCCTTTTACTAACAACCGACGAATACCACTTTGTTTGGCAATATGCAATCCCATAATCAAGGCTTTATACTCCGCCATATTGTTAGTGAATCCTACCCCGAGATAAGTAGCTAACTTCATTGTAACTCTACGTCGAGGATCTCGGATTACTATTCCAACACTTCCTTTTTTATTAGGGCCCCTGTACGCTCCGTCAAAATATAATGTGTACGTCCACAATGGGTTTACACAGCCTGCCATTACGAACTCCTCTATTTGTAATTATGGTAATCAAAGTTTAGCATGTTGAGAGGACGAACTGACGTATGGGCCACATACAACTTCCTATCACAGTCTCGTTTCTTCTCAGAGACTATCTTAGACAAGATACCCACAAGTTGCTTATTAGTACTTTCCACCTGCCCATTTGCTTGCGGATTATAAGGAGTCGTTTTATTGTGCTTGATTTGCCAAGCTTTTTTTAAGCTTTTGATCACCTTATTCAAAAAATGGGTTCCACGATCCGACACTAATTCCCTCGGTGGACCAAAGTGGTAGATAATCTGCTCTAACAGGAAACTTGCAGTCTCTTTGGCATTGTCCTGCCTCGTTGCCCACGCTTCTGACCATTTTGTAAAATAATTAGTGGCCATTATAATATACCTCTTCTGGGTAGTAGACGACGGGGTAATAGGACCCACAAAATCAATGCCCAATTCTCAAATGGAAGGATAGCCATAATAGGCATAAGTGGACGTTTCCTATTCTCTCTACTGTCATGTGTTTGACAGGTATCACATCGCTTCACATACTCAAAAGAATCTTGGAAGATGGACGGCCACCAATATCCAGCTCTTAACGCTTTCTGTGCCGTCAACCATCCAGCAAAGTGCCCTCCACATGCAGAGTCATGACACTCCTCCAAGATAAAAGGAACCTCGTCAGGCATCACACATCGGCGATAAATATCATTAACACCTTGCCGATATAGTGTCCTTGCGATCAAGGAAAACTTCAAAGCCTATTGTTTGATTTTCCTCTTCTCAGACTTTGACAAACCAGCTCCCGTCTCTCCTGTTGATAAATAATACATAATAGCAGCATACCAAGATGGGATAGAAGCTGTATCAATTTTAAACATTTCCTCAATATCACTTCCTTCAGCCAAAGTCTCTTTCGGCTCCCCAAAATCCACAAGGCATTCCACAATACGTTGCAACCTCGGTGGCTTACTCTTAATCTCATAATCGAACTCCTGCAAAGTGATTAACCACTTTGCCAAACGATTAGGCGGCTACAGCTTGTTCATAAGCAGTCTAAGCCCTTCCGCCTTTGTATAAAACACTACTTTTTCATAGAGGATGTAGTGCTTGAATTTCTTAGTCCCAAAGACCATCGCAAGACACAACTTCTCCATGTAGGTATAATTGATCTCCGAAATGCCCAATTTTCGACTAGCAAAAGCTATCGGATGATACCACTTTTCCTCCCAGATTTGGGCTAAACAGCAGCTTATACTATGCATAGTGGCTGCTGAA
Organism: Lygodium microphyllum; assembly: GCF_053477565.2. NCBI lineage: Eukaryota > Viridiplantae > Streptophyta > Polypodiopsida > Schizaeales > Lygodiaceae > Lygodium > Lygodium microphyllum. Next base: position 151,003 of record NW_028229565.1, on the reverse strand, counting down.
AATATATAGAACACCTCGCCTCTTTTAGGTGCTTTTAAAACAGGTGCTTTTACTAGCTCCTGCTTCACATCTTCAAAAGCTACCTTACAAGGGTCGCTCCACTCAAATGAACAGCTAAAGGATAATAAATTCGTTAATGGCAATGTCCTTTCTGCCAAGGCATTTATAAATCTCCGATAGTACCCTATCGACGACAGAAAGCTATGCACCTCTTTCGGAGTGCGTGGTGGACTCATAGCAAATATAACCTTGATCTTTTTAGGGTCAGTTGCTATTCCTATTGAACTGACCACATGGCCCAGCAATAGCCCATAAGGTACTCCAAAGACACACTTCCATGGGTTAAGAGCGATACAAAATTGTCAGCAGCGCTCAAAGCACTTTCTCAAAATACTCAACATCCTTTCCCTTACAGTGGCTGCCCCCAGGTCATCGATAAATACTTTCAATTCATCTAGGGATATGTCACCAAAGGTCTTGTCTGTTGTTCGTTGCCACGATCCAGGTGCATTGCATAAACCAAAGGCCATCACATGGTACGCAAAAGTACCAAAGACAGTAATAAAAGTTGTTTTCAACTTGTCCTCTTCTGCAATTGCCATCTGGTTATATCCTGCAAAGCAATTCATAAATGAATATATCTCCCTACCCGCTACTTGATCCAAAATCTGGTCAATAAACGGCAACGGGTAGTAATCCTTAACTATCTGCTTATTCAGCTCTCTAAAATCCACACATAATCGGATCTGGTTATTTTTGTTGTTCTTGATAACCACTGGTGAACACCATTCTGTGTGTTGTACAGGGAAGATTAAACCATCTTTCCTTAACTTCTGCAACTCTTCAAACAGCCCATCCCTTAATTCAAAAGGCATACGCCTTACCTTCTGACGCACAGGACGACTGCCTTCTTTTATAGGAATAGTATGAATAGCCAGGCTGGGAGGAATGCCTCTCAGCTCATCATAACTCCAAGCAAAGATATCGCAGAATTCTTGAATCAAGGACACATAGTCCTCCCTTTCTGGTGAACTGAGCATGGATCCTAATTTAATTGGCCGCGAATCATTCGACGGGCCAAGGTCCCACTCAATCACATCCGTGTCTCTTATCATATCTTGCGGCTCTATCGGCTCATTTAGAGTTATCTGATAGATATCCTATGTAGTGGACCCCTCTTTAGATTCATCGCTAGATGATGTCTCACTACTAGATGGATCATCTGCTGTCTCTAATTCAGTAGAAGATAAAGGAGCTCTCTCACTTTGAGGAGACTCAGGATAAGCATCGACTATTACTCGATTAGCACCTCGACCTAGAACCACTCGACCGGCAGGTATATCGACTTGACAGTCTGTTCGTAAGATCCAAGGCCTACCTAGCAAAACCCGATAGCTAGGGCGTCCTGCAAATCTTATCACCCTAAAGTCCAAGAAACATTCTACACTTTCAACTGTAACATGGACCTTAGTAACGCAACCTTCTGGTTGTCTTAGACTATCATCAGCCATTTTCAGAAGGGTGGAGCTGTCTTTCTGGATGCCTAGACCCAACCTCTCCATCAACTCTAAACTCATGATATTGACAGAGTATCCAATGTCTACAATGGCATGTTCCACTAATATTCCATCCGCATAAGCTGGAACCCTAGGGCAGTTCTTTTCAGCATGGTCAAGCCAATCTTCCCCTACTCGTGCTATGCCCAGAGGTTCCACAATATACCCAATACGCAGGATCTTCTTAAATTCCTTGCGTACTCCTGGAGATAATTTGATCAATTGCAAGAGGTTCACATCTGGTTTGACTTCGCAAAGAGAACTTGCTAAATCAAAGTCATGATAAGTAGCCAAAGCTCTCTTTTCTCGCCAAACCATCCTCTCTTTTGGTCTTTGGACCAGTTTTGGTGCTTCTTTCTTAGCTCTTGCCTTCTTTCCTGGCACTTCCTCATCCTTTTTAGGGTCAACTTTCTTGTCAACCGGTCTTAGCGGTCCCCCTTCTATGCTAGGATTTTGGACTTGTGTCCCCTTATCCCCTTGTTTAGGGTTTGCCTCAATCGGTTTTGTATTATCTTTGCCAACCTCTTTAGCCTTTTGGCCTCTTGTCACAACTCTTAAATTAGAGGTTTCAGCATCATTAACTCGTACAGCCTCAATAAGGCTGACTCTGTTGCCTTGTGGCAACTCTTCTATATTTGTTTTTCCCCTCTGCAATATTTGCCTAGGTGAATCATTCTGCTGCAAGTTATTTCCTTGCGCTCTATGATTCACTGGACCCGGTTGTTTACTCCCTTGTTGGAGAGAACTAATCTTACTCCAACACGTAGCAGCTAAATGGCCCGACTTCCCACAAATGTCACATTTCACATTTGGACAATTTCTGGGGAAGTGCTGTCCACCACACCATTTACAACTAAATCTAGAGGATCCACCCTCTTCAGGGCGTCGACTCCCTATCAAATTTTGTTGCTTCTTTAAGAAATTAACGTCGACGGATATTTGTCGATATTGTTCGGAAATCATATCGGTATAATGCTTCATCATGTCCTTAACTTCGCCAAGGACATTAGATGCACTCGACTCGTAGCCTCGATCGTCAACCCGTCGTTCCATTGGCCTAACAATCTGATTTGGCATTAGCTGTTGACCCACAGGAACAACATTCGAATTTGAAACTTGGCCTCCAACATTTGATGGAGCCAATTGACTTGCATAGGCATAGTCACACTGGGAGGAGCCGGTAGTAAAGGTACATTTGAAACCATACTCCCTCTCCCATTAGGGTTAGTCACAGGCATCCCTTGACTTCCATTCGTCAATGCTGGATTGCCACTAGGTACTAAACCCCCATTAACATTCATTCGAGAGGAGTAGGCCATTTATAATCGTGCTTCCACTCCCTCTGCCCGCGTAATAGCAGTATCTATATCTATTAAGGCCACACTGCTCAATTGTACTTGGATATTAAAATCTAACCCATGCAAAAAGTATTGCAATTGGGCAGCCAGTGGAATGGGAATGTAAGTTTGCAACTTACGGAATACTTCTTTCAACTTCTTAGCATATGCTTTTACATTCTCGTGAGGATCTTGATGTGTTACATTCAAGACCCGCAACCAATATTGGCCACCTCTTTTGGGGGCATATTCCGCTCAGAAAGCTGCATAGAATTGATCAATGGTGGTTATGGTTCCAGACTCTATGCTGTGATACCATAGCGCAGCCCTTCCTTTTAACGTCATATTGAAGAACATCATGAGATGTCCCTCGTCCTGGATGCGATAATTGAACATCAATCTCTGAAATTCACAAATGTGCAATTCTGCATCCTCTTCCGCTAACCCATTAAAAATGGGCAAGGGAACTCCTAAGGCTGGTAAATCCGGCGTCCCTGCAAGAATCGCAATAGGCTATGCCATGGTGACAATCGGATTAGTAGTAGGAGCTTGAAGTGACGGATTCACACCCCCACTTAAAGTGGGTAGACTTGGTGGAGAAGGGAAAGAACTTATGCTTCCTCCTGCCCCTAATGGAATAGGTGGAGTAGTTAAATGACTAAGACCACTGCTTCGTATACATACTGGGCTACTCCTTTGAGGAGAATAATGGCTCACGATCTCTAACCGCCGTCTAGCCCTCTCAGCACGTTCGGCTTTTTGGATTTCGGCTTGACGGTCCTTGTCAGAGGACATAAACCAACTTCCTTTTGCTCCCTAGAAACCCTAGATCCGAAAACCACCACTTATAAGTGGCTCCCGGTAGATGCACCACTGATGGAATAAAATGGGCCGGCACTGGCTCATGCACTAGTGGCCTCTATCATGCGCTCAACAACCCCATGGCCTCGCGGCTAGGAGCGTTGATGACACATACATTGCCTTCCTAAACATCTTGCATTTGTATCACGTCTCATAGTCTAACTCTAACCCAATTAACACTCCTCAGAGGGAATCCCAGCACATTGCCAAATGGCAAGAAGTACAAACATAGGAGGTCCTTCCACGGCTGACTGCGGCTACCTCACTGCGACTCTCCTACATCTTGAGGATTGGCCCCTCGATGCGTCGCTAAACATATATAACACTTCGCACATAGTCCTCTCAAGGTACCAATTATTTCGTTCCAAGATATACCATACCTCACTTTACTTTCCCCTTAGACCCAACACCTAGCCTACAGCTTGGGACAACCTTACTCACTCAACATTGGTCACGATCTAGAGAATACATGTGCTATGCATCCAAGAGGTATTGTCTGATACCTTTTATCATTTTATGCTTCATGCAAATTGTGAATGTCCATGTGCTCAAACAAAGAAAAATCAGCATTGTGCTTAGTGCAAAAGCATTCTTTCAATGAATTTCTCTGACGCGTAATTGCTACGTTGCACGAACCTAGCACCGAGGAGACCTCGTGCTACTAGATCCTTATTTTAAATTAACGATCGATCTATATGATATGCATACATGAAAACAATCAGCCTTTCCTTTCTCTCAGCACTTAAACACCACTCTCATTCTCTCTACCCCCTCGCCGTTTAGATTGTGCACGATGCATAGGTTTAGGGTAATATTTTTCCATGTTTTTTGTTGTATGAAAAGCAATAAAAACTCACTAAAACATAAAGGTAGGGCTACACTGAGAATAAACCTCATACTTCAGACCCCCCATACATGCACAAACATGAATCTTATTTTTTTAGTATTTTTCGCACACTCAAAACCTATTTTTCCCTTATTTTTACCCATTTTCCCTATTTTCTTGTATTTTTTACAATATTAAATAACTAAAAATGCAAAATGAGTTGTGGCCTGTGGCCCTTAGGTTCATTTACAGCAAAAACACAACTTTAGTTGGTGTGTCTCATTATATTTTCCATTTATATATCAAAAACACCCAATTTTCTCCTATTTCGCGTGTTTTACATGTTTTATTTTATTGTTTTCGGCCATACGGCTCATGATTTTCTGGTTTTCTGATTTCAAACAGTTGGAAGACATTGCAAACAACATTATTATCAATTTATAGCCCATATGAACGATGTCTCATATATCAAATAGCATAAAGAATCAAATTTTCTTATAAAAACGCATTACCAATTGTATTTTCAGGTTGCGGGTTTTTATGCCTCATTGCGGGACTGATTTCCAGCCGCCATTAATGCTCATGACGACTCACAATCAGCAATCTTCATTCCTCTTGAACCACGGAGCAATCCAGTCTTCATTGGACAACCATCCGTCATCCATTCTTCTTCTTCTTCTTCACCGCACGAATCTGCCCTTAGAGGAGAGAGAGGGAGGAGAGAGAAAGACTGATTTTCTCTCTCTCATGATATGGAGTGAAGGAATAGTGGATCAGCCCTGTGATGTCATTGCTATGGCTTCTTTTCAGCCATGAAATCGTTTTTTTGGGGGGGGCACCGTTTTTTTCCTACGCGCGCTGATCTTCACGACACGCCCTCCTCCTTTTTCGTTGAATTTGGGGGTAGGGGGTCCCAAGAGGCACCCTCTTTGGCCCCCTCCTTGGCCACCCTTTCAATTTTGGCCCTTTTCTCGACCTTTCTCGCATACGATGTCCGAATCGCGTTCCGAAAAATCCTAGGTGTCTGCCTCGGCATCCTGGACTGGCCGGCAGCTTCCCTGACTCACACAGGCACATGGAAAAATTACTAAAAATCTGGAAGTGTTGCACGGGTGTCTTCAAAGCACTTGACACTTAAAATTGTCCTAGGTCGAGCCTCCGGCTTCGATGTTGAATATTTGTCCCTTGATATTCGTAATTTTTAGCTATTTTTAAGCACTTCTCGGCATCAAAAATCCGCTCTCAATGTTGCAAGTAAGAGAGGGTACCTTTCCTTAGGACACGAATACTAGTAATATCGACAAACAAAGGGACATAATTCCTCAAGATAGGCACTGCTACCTATCTCTGTAACTAGTCTGCAAAGTCATATGCTATTGTAACTAAATCATAAGATGCTACTACTACAACTTAGGCCAAGGGAGGCGAGATCTAATTACAAGTTAGATTCGTTAAGAAGTCGAGTAGTCGCCCTACTACAACTCTCTCTCTTGGGGACCAATTTGTCAAACTTAGGGAAATTGTGAATTGCCAAGAAGCAAATTGACCAACCGAGGACGACGGGGTTGTCCAAGATCTAATTGAGTATAGTACAAGGAGACCTAAGGTAATGATAATTGGCGACGGTAGGGTATAAACCCTAATCCAAAGGAAAATGGTAAACAAGCAACCTAGCTTGCCAAGCCCTTGGAATCTCACCAAGTCGTGAACGATCTAGGAGCGAATGCTGGGAGTATTCGGAAAGAAGGAATCACACCTTAACAGTTGGTCGTACGAACGACCACAGAAATGATCATGATTGTACACTTAGGTACATTGTTTGAACTTCTTTGCTCAAGGAACTAATCCAAGGCCAAATACTTAATGCTTCAGGTTAATATCCTGGAGGGAGAGGCAGGTTCAGTTACCTCCGACTGCCTACCTCGCCCTATCCAAGGGGGTTGTTAGTAGCCGCACCAGGTACATGGACCGAACCTGCCACGAGAGGTCTCTTCGTGGGTGGTGCTTGGAGCGGGAGAACGCTTGGGTGCCAGGGGAGGCTTTGGCTATAATTCCTTACCTTCGAATCCCACACAAGAGGCCAACGTGACTCAAGATGGGATCTCAAGGCCCGTGTACTAGTCTACGGGCGAAACTTGGAGTGGCAATCCTGATGATTACTAGGGTAGCCTTCGAGCAAGATACTTGATGTATTCCAAGACTGATAAATAAAGATTAGATATTTGAAAAAGGAACTTGCTTGACATTGTTTTTTGTATGTCAGTGCCTAAGTTGCGTGAAGGAACCTGTGTTTAAATTGACTAATTAAGGAAGCTGCTTTTGCATGTCAAACATAATGTGGTAGGTAATTAGATAACTAAGCAACCCGAGGAAAGTGCGATGGACGTGACTTGGGTCCATCCTACGGAAGGGTGATCCCGGTTAGTTGGGAACTTTTCTCAAAAGATGTGATAACGAGACTGTGAAGAGCTAGAGTCAGTAGAGTTAGAATCTTGATTTATGCTGTTTTAGGGGAGCAGAATGGGACTATGCCTTATGGGAAGAAAGGTTGAGCTTTGCATCCCTCTCATTTTCCATTCTCCATGAACCAAGTGCAGCATAAATCCACTTCTCCGTGTATGCCCTAAAAAGAGTTCACTGTCCTTGGAAGAGTACAATAAGCTAAGTCCGAGGTATTGTGGACCTTATAAGATCATCAAGTGCCTAGGGCCTAATGCTTATAGACTACAGCTACCCGTAACTCTAAAGATTCATAATGTATTCCACGTTAGTGTATTGAAAAAGTATCTACCTAATCTGAATCATGTACTTGATGATTAGCAAATTGTAATGCCTAGCCAAGGAGTCCTTAAGCTAGGGCCTGATAGAATCCTAGATGTTAGGGAGAGGCATTTGAGATCAAGGACCTTGAGAGAATACCTCATCCAGTGGAAAGATTATCCCGAAGAGGATGCCACCTGGATGGATGAAAATACTCTCAACCAACAATACCCCCAGGTCTTCTTGAGATGAGGACATCTCGATCCCCCTAAGGGGGAGAGGATGTAACATCTCTCCCATGCCTCCCCCATGAGAACCCCCTGCTCTGCCTACACGTCATGCCCCCCCGCTTGACACGCAACGCCACCCCTGCTCTGCCTACACGTCATGCCCCCCTTCTCCTGACACGCAATGCCACCCCCTACTCCGCCTGAACGCTGCCAAGCTACCAGGACCGCCGCGACCCTCAGCATCTTCTCCATTACAATGCTGTCAGGGCCCCCTGTCAGAAAACAAGAAATTAAAAAATCTTCTTAAGAAGCTTCCACAAAAAAAGCTTCCTAGGGGTGTTTCACCTGCAGACCGTGGAAGGACACAACTCTTTTGTGAAGGGAGTTCCCTTGTGGGAAGGAAGGACTGCCAGTTTGCGGAGAATTTCAGCACACCCTCCACCTGCCCCCTGACTTATTCCCAAGTCCCAATTGCGATGGCCCCAAAGTGCCACACAAGAGGAGCACACGCGGGAGTAAGAGAAGCACATGTAGGAGTCCCCACCCAAAGCGCAAGAATTGATAATACCCCTCCCGCAGATGTTTAGGTTCCATCAAATTCACCCTTTTCGTTTCCGCATGATATGGGTGCATTAAGTATAAATTCGCATAGGGAAAACTTAATTAGAACGTTGTGTTTTTAAAAAAAAGATCATAGGAATGTTCGGAAAAGTTTTAAATCGCATGACAAGGTACTTATATTTCTCGCACCATCATGATGAGAGGTTGTTGCATTTTTGAATATATGGTTCATGTGTTAAAAGATGCACTTATGCAATAATGTCCTAGTTGCATCTCGCATATAGGTTGAATATAAATTGCAATGTTCTTGTGCATTGGAAGGTTTGCATTGGGAAATTTACGTTGGAAGAAATGAATTATGCATTTGTGCAATAAAAATCCCTTGTGACGACCGTAAATAGGTTAATTCATAGAAGGATGTTTAATTAAAGAATAGATAGTTGCTATGGAGAGGAGTAAAAGAGTTATATTTTATTTAGAATTTGCATAAGCAACTACATTCTTATTCACGTGACTTGCATGGGAAAAAGAAAGATTATGTTTTTATAGCATTATAAATTTATGTAGCATAACTTGCATGCATAAGTAGATGTATGAATGGAAAAAGGATTATATTTCATTTGATGAAAAGCATATAGGATGCAATACGCAGGAAATGATAGTTACATTCAATATGAAAGATAGGTTAAGTTAAATGTTGCTTAATATTGCGCTTGCAGAGTTAATCCGGCGTTCTCGTACTTAGATTATTCTATGTTGCGAGTAAGAGAGGGTACTAGGCCTTAGGACACGAATACTAGTAATATCGACAAGCAAAGGGACATAATTCCTCAAGATAGGCACTGCTACCTATCTCGTGCAACTAGTCTGCAAGGTCATATGCTATTGCAACTAAATCATTTGATGCTACTACTAGATCTTAGGTCAAGGAAGGAGATATCTAATTACAAGTTAGATTTGTTAAGAAGTCGAGTAGTCGCCCTACTACAACTCTCTCTCTTGGGGACCGATTTGTCAAACTTAGGGAAAATGTGAATTGCCAAGAAGCAAATTGACCAACCGAGGACGACGGGGTTGTCCAAGGTCTATTTGACTATAGTGGACCGATTTGTCAAACTTAGGGAAAATGTGAATTGCCAAGAAGCAAATTGACCAACCGAGGACGACGGGGTTGTCCAAGGTCTATTTGACTATAGTACAAGGAGACCTAAGGTAATGATAATTGGGGATGGTAGGGTATAAACCCTAACCCACAGAAAAAGGGTAAACAAGCAACCTAGCTTGCCAAGCCCTTGGAATATCGCCAAGTCGCGAACGATCCAGGAGTGAATACTGGGAGTATTCGAAAAGAAGGAATCACACCTTAGCAGTTGGTCGTACGAACTACCACAGAAATGATCGTGATTGTACACTTGGGTACATTGTTTGAACTTCTTTGCTCAAGAAACTAATCCAAGGCCAAACACTTAATGCTTCAGGTTAATAGCCTGGAGGGAGAGGCAGGTTTAGTTACCTCTGATTGCTTGCCTCGCCCTATACAAGGGGGTTGTTAGCCATACCAGGTGCATGGACTGAACCTGCCACGAGAGGTCTCTTCGTGGGTGTTGCTTGGAGCGGGAGGACGCTTGGGTGCCAGGGGAGGCTCTGGTATAAATTCCTTGCCTCCGGATCCCACACAAGAGGCCGATGTGACTCAAGATGGGATCTCAAGGCCCGTGTACTAGTCTACGGGAGAAACTTGGAGTGGCAATCCTAATGATTGCTAGGGTAGCCTTCGGGAAAGATACTTGATGTATTCCAAGACTATGATAAATAAAGATCAGATATTTGAAAAAGGAACTTTCTTGACATTTTTTTTTGTATGTCAGTGCCTAAGTTGTGTGAAGGAACCTGTGTTTAAATTAACTAATTAAGGAAGCTGCTTTTGCATGTCAAACATAATGTGGTAGGTAATTAGATAACTAAGCAACCCAAGGAAAGTATAGTGGATGTGACTTGGGTCCGTCCTACGGAAGGGTGGTCCCGGTTAGTTGGGAAATTTTTTCAAAAGACGTGATAACGGGACTGTGAAGACCTAGAGTCAATAGAGTTAGAATCCCGATTTATGTTGTTTTAGGGGAGCGGAATGGGACTATGCCTTATGGGAAGAAAGGTTGAGCTTCGCATCCCTCTCATTTTCCATTCTCCATGAACCAAGTGCAACATAAATCCACTTCGACTCTGTTGTTCCTATGCAAAGTGGTTCATCTGGAGCTCGATGCTAGTTACTTCCTAGAGACTTGGCTGATAGGAAAGAAACCCTGACTTCAGGTCGGTCCTAAGTAGGAATGGCCGGATACTTCTACTTCGGGGCAGACTTGGGAAGACCTAGATCGCAAACCCTGTGACATTCCTTGCGAGTGCCAGGTGGCACTTTCTAGACTCCCCTCCGGATAGGCTACTAAGATGTGTCCCACAAGTGGACAAGCGAACACATTACAACTTACACGTGCACACACACACACACACACTCGTATCCTGGCCTATATACCTATCTTACCTAAAATGGTTATATGATCATAATGTGCAAAAAAAGGCAAGTTGGTAATCCCCCCATCCTTTGCATGCACGCAAATGATGGTATAAAGCATATGCAAAGGACAAGGTCCTTAGTGAGTTCACCTCTACACCTCCCTTGTGATCTGTGTGTGCACGGTCGACCTGACTACTTTGCAATCTTGAGGATGATGACTTGTAGCTCCATGACCCAATGCTTCACGATCTTGAGTGAGAGAGAAATACATACACAGAGATTGAGAGAGAGAGAGAGAGAGAGAGAGAGAGAGAGAGAGAGAGAGAGAGTGTGTGTGTGTGTGTGTGTGTGTGTTGGCTTGAATCAGTCAAGGTTTGAGAGAGAGAGGGGGGACACAGCTTTGTGAGAGCGAGAGTGAGAGTCAGACAGTGAAAAATCAAGAGTTCATGTTGAAAGACGTCTTCTTTGGCAAGGCAACGTTCTTAAGTAGGATTATACCGAGCTCTTGCTACCAAGGTAGCTGGTGGTGGCTTTGGAGATTATATTACTAGGGTCATACTAATGCGTGCGTAAAATGTCCTAGCAAACAACCCAAATGTCCTTCTATGTCATTTTTATTACATCTCTCTCACTCACTCTAATGATGTTTTAGAGTTATTGAGCCATCAAAACTAAATGTTCTCTATGATGTGTCATAAATGGATAGTCCTTCTGTGGCTCTTAAATTTTGATAATTCTACTAATTCATTAACTAGTCTTCTCAAGTTACAATGATGGCCACCCACTACAACTTTTATGTTATTCAAACCCTCTCAAGACTTCCTTTATGATGCCCTTTTTCCTTTGCACTTTCCTTAATTCAAGAGTTGTTGCCTTCTCTTTAACAAATCCACATTGTAAGATCAATATAGAGTTGTCTTATTTGTCATCAATTTCCAACCCAACAAAGAGCACAACATGTCAAGTTTTGCCATTTTGTCATGGAGAATAGCTGGTGATTGCATAGAGCATAGGGTTACATTAAAAAATGGAGAGCTTGTTTTGAGTGAGAACTACCTGCAGAATCTATTGCCTCCAACACAAAAATTTCAAGGGTTGCAAGCCGTCGTAGAGCATGAAGGTGGAGCAAACAATGTTAATGTATCTCCAAGATGGGATCATGAAGGGCATGTGCACTACATGATTAGTAGCACACTATCAACCACCTACTCCATCATGCACTCAAGTGATTGTGTGTATATATCTGATAGTATTGAGTCAATAAAAGGTGGTACTGGTAGCAAGTCAACTCCAGTGTAACTTGATATACCCTCAGATGATAGAAAGGATGTTGACCAAGTGATAATGTCAAAATCTAAATACAATGACAGAGGTGTGCACATAGGGATGCATGACACAAATATTGATGTGGAGTTGCATGTGGGTAGCAAAAGCAAGGATGTGTCTTCCTATGTGATGGAACCTAGAACGGGCCGACACTGGCTCGTGCACTAGCCGGACCTCTATCTCACATGCTCAACAACCCCACGGCCTCGCGGCCAGGAGCGTTGATAACACATACATTGCCTTCCTAGACATCTTGTGTTTGTATTACGTCGTTTGTAGTCCACTCTTCTCTCACCCCCACTACTCCTCAGAGGGAGTCCCTTACACATTGCCTAATGGCACGAAGCACAGACATAGGGGGTCCTCCAACGGCTGAATGCCGCCACCCCTCTGGGACTCTCCTACACCTTGGGGATTGGCCCCTCGATGCGTCGCTCAACATATAAACATTTCGCACAAAATCCACTCAAGGTACCATTTAATCGTATACATGAATGTACCATTGTCCTTACTCATCTTTCCCCTAGACCCCACGACTAGCCTATGGCTTAGGGTGTCCTGTTTCTCACTCAACGTGGGTCAAAGTCCTAATGAAAGCAATTGCTGTGCATCCAAGATTTCTGATACCTTTAAATATTTCCATGATTTGTGCATATTGTGGATGCCAAGTGCTCAAACAATTATGAAATCAATATTGTGCACATGCGGAAAACATCCTTTCAATGGTTTTCAACTACCGTTCTTATGCGGCGCTGCACGAACCTAGCACCGAGGATACCCTCGTGCTACTAGGCTCTTATTTTATAATTATTCACCGACCTATATGGCATGCACATAAAAACAACAGTCTTTTCATCATTTTACTCCACATTTAGATACACTTTAACCACTCTACCCTCCCATCGATCAAATGTTGCATTGTTGTATGGATTTATAGGGCATTTTGCCATCATTTTATGTGTAGAAAGCGGGAAAAACACACTAGAACAAGAAGGTGGGGTTGAATTGAGGCAAATCCTCATGCTTCAGTCCCCACAAACATTCACAAACATTGTTCTTAATTTTCATTAATTTTCCGCACCCAAAATACATTTTCCCCCTATTTTTAGTGATTTTTCTCTATTTTCCTTGTATTTTCCCTTATTTTTTGCATTATTTAATTACTAAAAATTCAAAATAGGTTATGGGCTGTGGCCCTTAGTTCCTTCTTGTAGCAAAATTAAAAATTTAGTTGGTGTTCCTATTCATTTTCCCATTTTTATGCCCAAAAACATCATTTTCCCTTGATTTTCCATATTTTACGTGTTTTAGTGTATTATTTTGAGTCACAAGATGCATATTTTTCTGATTTTCTGATTATGATCAACAAGTACTCATGGAAAACAGCAACATAAACAATTTTTAGCCCACATGAACAACACTTTATCAATCAAAAGCCATAAAATCTCAAATTTCCTTTGAAAAAATTGAATTACCGCTTATTTGCGTGTTTCGGGTTTCATGTCCATGGCTGCAAATCTGAAAATCAGCAGCACTTCATGCTCAGCACGATCACAAATCACCATTTCCAGCCCGTGGAGCAATTCGATCTATGCCGGACAAGCCTCCACCATTCTTTCTTCTTCCTTCCTCTTCCCACATGAATTCCCCCTTAGAAGAGAGAGAAGGAGGAGAGAGAAATACTAGATCTGGTTCTCTTCGTTCAGTCCACCATTCTACGGCGAAGGGCGGTGATAAGATCGGCCAAGAAGGAGAAGATCAGCCCCAATGTCTGTTCCATGGGGTACTCACAGCCCACAATCATGATGAGAGAGGAGAGAGAGCAAAAAATGCGCCATTTCTTGATCACGCCATGTCTTCCTTCTCTCTCCACGTTTTTTGATCAAGAGGTGCATAAAATTTTGGGAGGGTCCAAACTCAAAAGGCATGCCCAATTTTGGCCTCCCAAGTGTCCACCTTTTCATATCTTGACCGGTTTCTTGGCCATTTCCCCGTCCAGACTCGGAATTGAGCTCTGAAAAATCCTGGGCGTCCGGCTTAGCATCCCGCATTGGCCAGTAGCTCGTGTCAACCTGCACGACTGTCTGAAAAATTATGAAAAAACAACAAGTGTCGCTCGGGCACCTTTAAAGCACTTTGACACTTAAAATCGTTCTAGATCGAGCCGCCGCCTTTGGCGTTGAATATTTTTCCCTTGATATTCATAATTTTTAGCTATTTTTAAGCACTTCCCGGCACCTTAATTCCGCTCTCATTGGCGACCACGGGATAGGGCAACTCAGCCCGTCGAATCCACGAACATATCTGCACATAAACAACCAAAGAAGCATCAAGCTGATACAAAACAAACATATAATAAAACTCAGCACAATGCTCCCCCTACCCCTGGACAGAACCAAGGCATGACATCCACAAGGAGTAGGCCTAGCATCATCTAATAGAATATCCAAAGTGAGTCACTAACCAGCTGCTCCAACACAGCCAAACTAAAAACCTATCAAAGCGGTTGCCCTAAGTGGTAGTCTGAACTACTTACCAACTAAACAACACAACTAGGAGCTCCTACAAGGCGAGGACTCCTATAGCCTGATCAAGGAATATTTTCTTTCAGTACATTTCTTCTTTTAGGGTTTTTATTTTATCAACATACTTGGGCATGTAAAAAGGAGGGAGCTGAGCGTAGTGACCCAAGGAGAACAGAGCATCGGTCTCAGGACCTGTCTCGGCACCCAAGAACCTACCAAGCCCTCGCAAGGAGACACTTAATCCTTTTCTAATGCTCACTTTTATTTTCGCTCCAACCTTCCTTGTTTTATCATTCTTTTTCCAGTAAGAAGCCACCCCTAGGAAGACAAGGTATCGGCCCCGGGTCTGACTCGTCCCCAGGAACCTACCAGGCCTTCGCAAGGCAATGATCAACTGCCTATACATTTTCATTTCTTTTCTTTTCTTTGATAGGGGTTAGAACCCCTTTTTACATACCTTCGTATTTATATTCATCTTTTGGGATGTTCAAGGTTTCTTGGCATCATTATTATTATCTTCTGGCAGGCTTCTCTAACTGCCTCACTACTAACAAGAACTCCTAGGACGGCTGCCTAGCAGGCTAGCAAAACAAGGCCACTGGACTTCCTTCTAAAATAGGTCGTTCGATACCTGACAATGTCTTTACAGGAGGCAATGACTACTCCGACCTCCCTCAAACATAATTAGCCTAAAACTGGGACTTCATGCCTTGGTTGCCGGTCCCCAACAAAAATGTATCCCCTTGACAAGTACAAATACACATATAACAGGAAAGAAAGGTACTCGAAAAGGAGAGGTATCACCTGGATTGGCCACAAGAAGCTTCCATCACAGCAAAGGCTCCTCCAAGCTCCACTAAATTTCACGAATCACAAAACCTGTCCAGCACAACACTTAAAACAAAAACCCAATTAAACGCACCCGCACTAGACAGGGAAATGGCCCTCTTGGCCTAATGAAATAAAATACTTCACTACAAAACTAAATCGACCCTCTTGGCCTAACAAAATCTGGAGGTAATATCCAAAGCAGCTAGCCTTCCTAGCTTAAAACTAGATAGGTCATTTTAGTCCACGTAATACTGATGTCCTTGGCATATACATCACACCCTCTGAGACTACCCAAGGTGCCAAAGATAGCATATCATAGGTCGACTAGCCCCATGCTACTCATGCAAGTTAGCTAAAAGCTTGATCTTGTATTTTTTTTTCTTTTTAATCTTATGGTTTTCTTCTTGTAGAGCTACAAGTCCAAGCCTTTCCACAAATAACTCATCAATAAGACCGATCCCTTCTTGGGCACTATGAGCTGAATGAGCAACCTTAGTGGGCTCGCATGTCCCACATTTATTGTAATCCGAATAACCTGGTCATTCAAGCGGCTGAGTGGCTCCTTTGGGAGAAAGAATCATAGCTTTGTACTCATTCAAACCTCCCCTATTTGGGTTTTCACGTAGATCAGTGCTACGATCCAAACTAGGTAGAACTTCAAGCCTAAGCATATCACATGGGTGTGTCCCAAGGCAGTGTATATGGTCAGATGTATATCCAATCTTACCCTCTTGGGGGTTCAATAGAATATATCCAGATGGGATCCTTGGCCTTGCATCTGACACTCCTACCATACTTTTGGAGATTTTGGGTCTCCAAACCCATCTCACATTCCCCTTAATATTCTTGCATTCCCTCAATTTGCTGCAGTTGTCTAACGAACTCAATGCAAACTTATCCCTATGGCTAAATGGCCTCACATCCTTATGACCTTTGTGAAGCACATGTGAACTTTTAGCATTTTGCATCCTCTTTACAAAAGATGTCTTTACTTGTTTACGTCCATACTGCAAATTTTCTTCCATAAGAACCATGCTTTCACTGGAAGGAACAACATCCATCCGGAAGCATGATTCACTTAGAGATGATAAAGGTCTCTCAAAAGCCTTACTAGCAACAAAATTAGAACCACACACAGAATTCTTATCAACACTCATAGGCCCATTGGTGCGATCCATATTTCCATCACAACTATCTCTCGTGGAAGTGTTGCAAGCCCTACTGGGACTTACATGGCTTGGAACCTGTTCACTGAGAGGCATGTCATTACTGCTCATAAGATGACCATTTTTTGCTTTGAAATTTTGGCCACCAAGGTTCCCCTCATAGGCTACCTTGGTATCAACAAGTGAGCTGTCTTCTTGCAGAAATGGTTGGAAGCTAGGATGCACGTGTACTGAGCGGGGAAAACTCCAAAAGTTTTCCCAACATCTCTGAATATGACCCTCATAATCGATGGCATGCATTTTTGCTTCCCTTAACGACTTAGGATTCTGCAGTCCCACTTGGATTTGCGTATTAATCTCTAAGCCATTCAGAAAGAGCTCACATAGCACATCATCTGGTAGTGCACTGGCTCTTCTTGGCCAAAGCCTAAGAATACTATCAAAGGCTCTAGCATACTCTTTAACAGAAGGATAAGACTCCTGTCTAAACTGCATAAGCTGCCCTAAGACCTGAATCATAGGGAGCTTCTTTTCATACTCATCTAGAAATCTATCACAAGACTCCTCAAATGATTTGATTGACCCTCTTGGGAGGTTCCAGTACCATTTCCTTGCCTCCCCCTTTAGGGTACTTGGGAATACAAGCATCCGATGTATATCGTCAAACCCACTTGCAATACAAGTCAGGTCGTATTCTCTTAAATGAATCATCCGATCCTCATTCGGCAACCTATAAAACACTGGGAGATCCCTATAAAGAGGAGAACATTTAGTCCTCCCTTTTGGGATCAAGACTGGGTCATTAAAATCTTCGTATTCCTCTTGACCTAATACCAGTGTATTAGGGTCTTTAACCTCTTCCATTTCCACCTTTACTGGTGTGGAAGAGTCACTAATTCCATGACCTTCCCTTTCCGCCAACTCACAAAGTGGTTTAGGGAGTCCAACACTATGCAATAGGGAATCTATCCCATCATCTGCTAGTGGTGTTCTAGTAAGCCTATTCTCATCTACCACCACTTTGCTAGAACTTAGGATAGGTCCTAATGAAATCTTCCTTACTAACAATGGTTTTCCACACACATGGACATCATCCAATGCTTTATGGATCTTGGCAATCACACTACGGTACCCAATTGCATTGGGCACTAGCATCGGATGTATCTTTAGATCATAATCATCATGTCCTCCTATGTGCATATTAACCATCATTGTCACAGTCTTTTCTATGACATTATCATCATGAATTATCATAGATGACTGTGTCATCTTAGCACTACTTTCACTTTCCCTTTTCTCTAATCGCCATGGGCTATTAATCTTAGAGGTAGCTCCATGGGTATTTCCCCATAGGGACCCAAACTCAAGCATGGTATCACTGACAGGGCAAAGGGTAAAATAGTCAATCACCCAACGTGTTAAAGATCCCACTAGACTGTTCAAGATAGACAAAGTATCCTTTGGGTGTTGGGAATTTCTTGGATTGACCGTCATACTAATGACCAAAGTTTTTATCAGACTAACTTGATATCCACCGCTTCAAGGCGGCTATCGACCAATAAAACTAACAAGTCCCTTATGAGACCAAGATTTGGAGACCGCCACTTATCGGCAGCTCCCGGCAGACGCACCACTGATGGAACCTAGAACGGGCCGGCACTGGCTCGTGCACTAGCCGGACCTCTATCTCACACGCTCAACAACCCCACGGCCTCGCGGCCAGGAGCGTTGATAACACATACATTGCCTTCCTAGACATCTTACGTTTGTATTACGTCGTTTGTAGTCCACTCTTCTCTCACCCACTACTCCTCAGAGGGAGTCCCTTACACATTGCCTAATGGCACGAAGCACAGACATAGGGGGTCCTCCAACGGCTGAATGCCGCCACCCCTCTGCGACTCTCCTACACCTTGGGGATTGGCCCCTCGATGCATCGCTCAACATATAAACATTTCGCACAAAATCCACTCAAGGTACCATTTAATCATATACATGAATGTACCATTGTCCTTACTCCTCTTTCCCCTAAACCCCACGACTAGCCTATGGCTTAGGGTGTCATGTTTCTCACTCAACGTGGGTCAAAGTCCTAATGAAAGCAATTGATGTGCATCCAGGATTTATGATACCTTTAAATATTTCCATGGTTTGTGCATATTGTGGATGCCAAGTGCTCAAACAATTATGAAATCAATATTGTGCACATGCGAAAAACATCCTTTCAATGGTTTTCAACTACCGTTCTTATGCGGCGCTGCACGAACAACAGCTGTCTTTTCATCATTTTACTCCACATTTAGACACACTTTAACCACTCTACCCTCCCATCGATCAAATGTTGCATTGTTGTATGGATTTATAGGGCATTTTGCCATCATTTTATGTGTAGAAAGCGGGAAAAACAGACTAGAATAAAAAGGTGGGGTTGAACTGAGGAAAATCCTCATGCTTCAGTCCCCACAAACATTCACAAACATTGTTCTTAATTTTCATTAATTTTCCGCACCCAAAATGCATTTTTCCCTATTTTTAGTGATTTTTCTCTATTTTCCTTGTATTTTCCCTTATTTTTTGCATTATTTAATTACTGAAAATTCAAAATAGGTTATGGGATGTCGCCCTTAGTTTCTTCTTGCAGCAAAATTGAAAATTTAGTTGGTGTTCCTATTCATTTTCCCATTTTTATGCCCCAAAACATCATTTTCCCTTGATTTTCCATATTTTATGTGTTTTAGTGTATTATTTTGAGTCACAAGATGCATATTTTTCTGATTTTATGATTATGATCAACAAGTACTCATGGAAAACAGCAACATAAACAATTTTTAGCCCACATGAACAACACTTTATCAATCAAAAGCCATAAAATCTCAAATTTCCTTTGAAAAAATTGAATTACCGCTTATTTGCGTGTTTCGGGTTTCATGTCCATGGCTGCAAATCTGAAAATCAGTAGCACTTCATGCTCAGCACGATCACAAATCACCATTTCTAGCCCGTGGAGCAATCCGATCCATGCCGGACAAGCCTCCACCATTCTTTCTTCTTCCTTCCTCTTCCCACATGAATTCCCCCTTAGAAGAGAGAGAGGGAGGAGAGAGAAAGACTAGATCTGGTTCTCTTCATTCAGTCCACCATTCTACGGGCGAAGGGCGGCGATAAGATCGGCCAAGAAGGAGAAGATCAGTCCCAATGTCTGTTCCATGGGGTACTCACAGCCCACAATCATGATGAGAGAGGAGAGAGAGCCAAAAATGCGCCATTTCTTGATCACGCCATGTCTTCCTTCTCTCTCCACGTTTTTTGATCAAGAGGTGCATAAAATTTTGGGAGGGAGGGTCCAAACTCAAAAGGCATGCCGAATTTTGGCCTCCCAAGTGTCCACCTTTTCATATCTTGACCGGTTTCTTGGCCATTTCCCTGTCCGGACTCGGAATTGAGCTCTGAAAAATCCTGGGCATCCGTCTTAGCATCCCGCATTGGCCAGTAGCTCGTGTCAACCTGCACGACTGTCTGAAAAATTATAAAAAATCAACAAGTGTCGCTCGGGCACCTTTAAAGCACTTTGACGCTTAAAATCGTTCTAGATCGAGCCGCCGCCTTTGGCGTTGAATATTTTTCCCTTGATATTCATAATTTTTAGCTATTTTTAAGCACTTCCCGGCACCTAAATTCCACTCTCACTATGATAAGTCCATTGTGGCCTTCATTGAGGAGAAAGCTAGGCCATGTAGATTGAAAATTTTACTAGCACTTTGTGGATCTCCGCAAAAGGTGGATGAGCTCCCAAATGAGTATAATGGTATGATTGCTTTTGAGCTTCCACCTACACAAAGTAAGAAACGAATGATGGGTATGGAATAGAAATATGATGGTCACCTTTGGTCACAGCCCTCACAAACAAATATGGCAATAGAGTGCACAGTGCATTTGAGCTATTGTCTTGGAAGTCTTCAATGTCCCAAGGTAACTTGTCCTTACTACATAATTGAGAGAAAATACAATGATGTTTTTTCCATTGTCATTTAGATAGACCGGTGAGCATGGGCTATCCTGCGAGTGAGGGAAACTCCAAGATAACATGTCACTATTGTCAAAAGGTTGTTAGTTGTATAGCCGTTTGCAGATGCTCAATCTATTATGTGTTGCCATTAGACCCTACAATGACACGGTTGGCGATCCATGTTGGGAAGCATGCTCACGATGTTCAACAGGGCACAAAGAGGGCAACCATTGAAAAGGTACGGAGCCTTGTTAGCATAGTCCTAAAGATAGAAAAAAGAGGCCCATGAAAAATACAAATGCTAGTTGCTCGATAGATGTTGTTTGAATCTTTGACAAAAGAAGATGAATCAGAGGCGATTGAGGTGGATCTTAATCATTTTTTAGAAGAAATGATGCCACTAGTGCAGAATAAAGGGTAATCTTGCATTTCATTACTTTTTACTAATGTTGTATGCCTTGCATTTGAAATAACCATCTAGCAAACACACTGATTCAAAGGTATTGTTTCACAAGAGAGAGCTAATCAAGTTCAGGTCATTGGTGATGGGTATGACAATATAATTCTTTTGCAAAGACACTGTGTCTTTCCATTTTTCCATGGAAGTAGATTTCCTGGGCAAGGTCATGCCAAGGAGAAGTGCTTCTTGTTTAAAATGTCCACTAACAGACCAGCATCAGGGGTGGACATAGTGAATCATATGAGGCGAATAGGAACCGGAGATCTACAAAGTGCATGGGTGCACTTCAATGACACCCATAGGGTTCATGGATGGGCAACCATGTCTTGTTTTGTTTATGATCCTAGGTATGTGATAACATTATTATAGCTTACATTAAATTTGAATTGTTGCCAGCAAATACTATGCTAATGTATAAATCATCAACTAGCATGAGAGCATTGCAGGTGATTGCAATATGTGAATTTAAAGAGGAGGATGAAGAGTCTCAAATCTTGTTTTGGGAAAATATGAATTTCATCATGGTTCAATGTGGTCATGATCCTCCTAACTTTGCTGGATTCATGTCCGATGAGGCAAGTGCAAATTGGTTGGCAGTAAGGGCTGTATACAATGGAGGATCACATAACATAATGGAAGGGAGAGAGCTCTCTTGTCTTTTTCATTGGGAGCAAAGTTTACAAAGGCATACCAAGAAATTAGTCACCATAGATAAACAAATGCATCACATTGAAATGTGTGAAGCATGGAGGCTAGCAACGACAAGTCAACATGCATCGCTTCATGCCTCTGCTATCCGAGATTAGTGGGCACAAAATGTAAACAAGGATAACATTAAGGCTTTGGATAGGTGGTTAAAATGGTGGCAGCAAAGAATTTCCCATTGGGGAGGAATTGAATCTCATGTAGGTCAACTGTTTTTCTTAGCTCATTAAAAGAATTGCTACACAATGTACTAATGGAGAGGGATACTAACTTTGTTCTTGGATTTTACTCTATAGGATAACAAAACTCCCTAGGAACATGCTCAGATTCCAAGCATAAACTTGTCGGAAAGCATCCATGCTAGCTGGTTAGCAGGTGAAGGTGGAAAACGAAAGATATCACTCTATGATGCATGTGTTACTGATGTTTTGAATGCATATATCCAATGTGCAAAGAGGTCGGGCTATATCATGGGTAGGTATATTGGATTTGGGCCTTCAATGGACTCTTTGATGGCTAATGCTAGCAAAAAGAAATCCCCAAATCCCGCCTCTGTTGTGCGTGCATTGCAAGGTGTTGTAGCTAGCAGTCCTTTATATGAGGAGCCCACAATGCAAGGTGATAGGGAGACTGTGCATAGATAAAAGAAGGGAACTGGAGTAGCTGCAAGTTCCCACAAGCCAGGATATGTGATTGAGTCAAGGCAACGTAAAAATAGGGGCAGACTACAAAGTATACAGTTTGATGATGGTGAGTTGGAAGACATATATATTCAGAATATTGAGGAGAATGAAGAGATACCAGTCAAGCCTGTGGAAAGTGGAGTAAATGTGCCAAATACAAGAACATCGACTTATGTAGAAGAGGTAGAAGTGGCATAGGAGGAGTGGGCTTTACGAAGGATGCCACCTAACTGTGTGAGAAAATGTTTTGGTATGGAGGGTAGAAAGAGTTGTAGCAACAAGTTACAAAGTCGGCAAGTGGGGCTAGTCGCACCATGCTTTTGGTCCGAGAGAGCCTATAAGGACAAGACCATTGCACAATGGATATGGTTTTGCAATCATGATGTCACACATACAAATGTTGTGCAAAAACAAGTGATAGTATCACCAATAGTTCCTTTTTTGTGGCCAGCTAATATAGGGACAAATATAACAAAGGAAGAGTGTAGCAGTCTAAAACATGATGGTTTCAAGTTTTCCTACTTTGCAACACCATCAAAGAATGAGAAGAGAAAACCTCTTACTTCTGCAGACGGTGGTTCAAATGGGAGGAGACACAAGTGGAGGCATGGAATTTCCAAAGATGCACAAAAGAGAATAGAGGCAGTTGCTTGCATGGTTGCAACCTTCTTGGAGGAGATAGTGAAACTTGAGAGGCAACATTCAGTATTTCGAGTCTTGATAGAGAGTTGTTATGATGTGCACATCAAAGAAGAGCCTAGGTGCACTTGTCCTTATTTTCAAAGAAGAGAATCTATCCAAAAGGCATTTCTTGCTTGCAAACATATGTATTATGTGTACATGCACATACTTAGCCTTCGACCGAAGGAGCACATGGTTATACATCAACTTGCACTAACTCCCATTGACCTTTCCTTTGTGTTAGGGCAATCACGTAAGATATGCCCTGTCATGTGGAAAGCCCAAAAATAAGCATAACTCATTCATTGTTTTGGCCCACTCATCATCATGCTCACATCAATAGGGTGTGGCTTGTCCTTTTTTATTGCAAAAAGATTAGAGTGTATCAATCTTGGAAAATTTCTAGATACTGTACTCTTTTTGGGAGATACGGAAGTTCTCCATTTCTCACTAGAGGAAGGTTGCCCATACTTTTTCTAGATATTGCAATCTTTTTGGGAGATACAGAAGTTCTCCATTGCTCACTAGAGGAAGGTTGCCCATACTCTTTTTGGGAGATACAGAAGTTCTCCATTGCTCACTAGAGGAAGGTTGCCCATGCTCTTTCTAGATATTGCACTCTTTTTGGGTGATGCAGAAGTTTTGGTTGTAGCAATCTTGAAAATTTTTTAGAATTTTGTACCGCAAATTCCTCAATTCTTGATACTATACATCTTGTTGCAAGCTTGAAAAAGCTCGAAAAATCAATTTCAATCACAAAAGCACGAAATTGAAAGCTCACAAAAATCACACACTCCATGGCAAAATGTCTTGGTGCAATATTTCTCTTGTTATTTTATGTTTGTTTCAGTTTATAGTTAGATTTCTTTTCTTGGTAGAATGCTTCATTACACAAAGCTTGAAAATTTGGGCAAAGGAAGGGGGGATATTAATCCCCATTGGCTACTCTGCATGGGGACAATATAAGAATGGTCATAGAAGAATATTCCATTCTCTATAATCTCTGTCTTCTTTCTACATTTGTACATCTCTTCTCCAACCAAGCCATGCATCACATCAATAACATCAATAATAGACTCGACTGGTTGCCATTCCTCAAGATTAGAGGGTTAGACATCTACAAGACAAATGAACAAATGTTATAGTGGAAAACCTTAAACCAAGTTCAAGAAAAAAAATAATTTAAGAATCAAATCCTTACAATTTGGTTTATGCATTGGAAGATTTGAAGTTCTAGGTTCCAAAAATAGCTCTCTATGCATAAACACATGTTGCACCAGTACTTCTTTTATGCTATTCTTATTTACTCCAAACTTGAAATCTTGGATTCTACCCTTCCAAGAAGAGATGAACGAGCTCTCATATATTAGCCTTTTCCCATATTTTGCATGTTGCATGGTGATCCAATTACCTTTGCTAATAATTGTAGGAATCCATCTTCCATCTTTTTGCAATGAGTTAAACACTAATATGGATGTGATTTGGGAGCTTGAATGCCTTGTTGAAGGTCAAATTTATGTATCCATGGCAGAGAGAGAGAGAGAGAGAGGACTAAGCTACCACAAAGGAGGGAAAAACATGAGAGGGATAAAAGAAAGGAGGGAAAAAAATAAGTGCCAAGCTCTTTATTAATTTTAATTTAGATTAAACATGTCATTATCATTAATCCAAAAATATCATTACATAAAAGCGGCTGGGATTTTTTATCATTAATATGCAAAGAGTGTCATAATTACGAATATAAGAGGCTAAACATAGATATTGATAATACAAAGTCATAATATTATATATATATATATATATTTATATTTATAAAATTATTTTTTGTATTTTTTAAAATAGAACTTTCGTTACAAAGGCTGTGCTCCTATTAGTCTAGAGCACTCTCTTTCTCTCTCTCTCTCTCTCTCTCTCTCTCTCTCTCTCTCTCTCTCTCTCTCTCTCTCCTAAAATGCATTTTTAAGACCTCAAAACTCCCCTAATGGCTGACTCATGCTCCTATGTCTATGATCCCCTTTCTTGTGATGTCTCCCAATGCTACCATTGGTAGGATTGCATACATCTCTATGCCCTCCTAGAAAGCATTTGCATGCAAGGACTTAGGCACTGAATTCTATGTTAGGCTGCTCAGTATCTATGTGGCTGCATCGTGGTCATGCAAATTGGCTACTCTTAGCTTGTTAGATCCCTCTACCCATTTCTTTAACTCTTGCCATAATGAGAAACTTTTCCCAAGCAAATCCCCCATTGGTAGAGTCATAGGGGTTGATATCAATGTTGTAAGCAGGCTACTAGTTGCTTGTCTTTTATTATGCTATACACTCTTTTGCCATTGCTCTTGGGTAGTCTGCCCACTTGTGGTGCCAACAAGGCTTCATCTTTGTGGTGCTACATGGGGTGTTGATGCTTCTCAAGATTCTATGCGAGTAGGTGAGATAGGCATGCTCACACTAGAGAACTCATTGATCTCATCTTCTAGGATGGGCTCGGCATCATTTAAGTGCTCTTGGGCCTCTCTCACCCACTCCTTGACCTTGTCAATCACTTTCAATTGATGCCTCAGATTGGGATATTCCCCAACATTGGCACCTTTTCCATTGTCTTAGAAGGAGACATTTTTGCTTCTGCATCTGTGACTTGCTTACCCTTCGGTAGTGTAGTGGCACTATTAGTTTTGAGTGCAACTTTTGTCTCAGCTCTCTTCCTTCTGCTCCTATGACTCCTATTCCCTATGGAGGCTGCATCAAGGTTGCTAGGTCCAGGTAATGAGATATTGGCATGCCTCATCTGTGCCCTAGTCATGACATTCAATGAGATGGGAGTGGCCTTGCCATCAAATGTCTCGACTCCAAATAGCCCCAAAGGTATAGATGGCATAATAACTAAATTAGTGGATGGTTTTCATCTAGAGCACTTAGCATACAAATGAGTGATTCTATACTTCAGGGCATCTCAAGTCAGCCTTTTCTTGATTAGCTTGCTCTCATTCAGGGCAACGAGATGAGATGTGTCTTGGGTGGGTGCAAGTCTAGCATGTGATTGGCTTTTAGTTTTTACCTTCTAGGCCTCTACACTTTCCCCGACCTAATGCCATCACCAATACTAGTCTAAAATCCATTAGAATGGGATTACCCTCTTCTTCGTAGGAGACATAAGGGTTTACATATTCTTCTTCCTCGCTTGGCTCCTCAACAAAATGCACTAGAGTGTCACTCAATGGATGGGTCATGAAGGGTCTAGGTGGTCTAGGTATGCCCATATAATTGATGTCCATTCTAAGGACTGTTGGCTTGGCATCATTAGGCATTGGAAGAGCTAATGGAGCTCCCCTTCTAAATTGTGGCAACTTGTTTTCCAAGTAGTATGGCTGGTTGTAAGGCTATGGGTATGGTAATCTCCTCTGTAAATGACAACACATGCCATCATCATGGCCAAACCTATCACAACAGTTGGCACAAGGTCTGGATCTAGGATCCATGCACATGACTAGGAGGTGGTTCCCTTTGAAATGCCACATTGCACAAGAGGTCGGCTAGGTCTCCTTATCATCTCTTGGAGCTTGGCAAGCTCTAGTTTTACATCCATCAATTCCTAGCTCAGATCAACACTCTTTTCTTTCTCTTGGGTGTTGTGGCTCAATCTCTCGCTAGCATTTGTGGCTCTCTGAGGTTCTAGAGGTTGGGCTATCTTGGCTTGTGGTCCTTGAGCTTCTCTCTTTGAGTAGGTCGTCCACTCATACGGCTTCTTCAAAGACCCTAGCTAGGACATCTCTTTGTAGCTTCAAATTTCCCACCAAGGTCTTGTAAAGCTCTTCACTCCTACTTCTAGTTATGAATATGATAGAGACTGCTCACTTGCTAGGTTGCTCTGGAGCTGGGATACTCTTGAAGAGACTCTTTAAATGGGTGATGTAGTCTTGAATATCCTCTTTGTCCTTTTGACTGACATTCATCAATCGAACAATAAGGTTATCCAAGTACCGTACCTCAAAGAATCTCTTGATGAAGAGACTCTTGAGATAGTTGAAATTATTCTTTAAGACTAGTGTACCACATCCATCCTTTATCCATGACGCAAAGACCAAAATCCTATGCGCATTGAGAAAGGTCCATTAGGCCATTCACCTCATTGCATACCTACCCAAACTGCTCTACAAAACTATATGAGTTGTTATCGAATTTGATACTTGTCAAGTTTCTTGGCAACTACTGGTATCTTTGTTTGGCTTTTTGAATTCCGAGTAATACCAAGTCCTATTAGCAAATGAAGTTGCTAGGGCTGCTCTACTCTGCTCCGTAGCCATGTTATCTATGAGTCACTTCGTGAGAATCTTGCTCAATGTAAGGTCGGCTTCAAGCTCTCTTTCCGTCTGAGCATTGGGTCCTGTCATCATGTTTCTATTGACAAGTAGTAAAACTCACTGTACCTCTCCCATTTCTATTTCTTGGCTCTGTCTCTAAGCTTACTGCTCCTGATTATAGGTGGCTATGCCTTGCAACCCTTTCTTTGCTAGTATTTGCTCTTCCTCGAGGTTTGTTATGATATCCTCAGCTGGTCTACCATGGTGCTCCATTTTGGTCTACAAATCATACCAATTTATCATTTTCTAGATATCAATTGGAAAGTCTCCCAGGTCGAGCTCACCATTTTCAGGATTTGTGCCGAATCCTGACATTTTGTTGGCATCCCGGGCTACTAGAGTGTCGATCAAGTTGATCAACTCAAGTAAGATTTGTCAACAGTGAGAAAGACAAAGACAGATAATGGGAACAACTGTGAGGAGCCATATGCTCTCACACATTCTTTTTGTTTAATTACCCATATATATCAAATGATTACAACACACTAAGGTCTGTAAGACCATTCACACCAAGTACTGAATAAGTCTAAATTCGTCGACTTATTTAATGTCCCATACTTGCTAATACTGCTGGACACAACTAAGACTCTATCGGCGGTCACACACCATATGAGCTTGAAGTCTCAACACTCCCCCTCAAGCTCAAGACAGCAGTTGCACACCAAGCAACTGTCTAAAAACACTGAACTTACCTTTACCCAAAGACTTGGTAAAGATATCCGCAACCTATTCATCAGTCTTCACATGCATGAGATCAACTCTTCTTGCAAGAACCATCTTTCTGATGAAGTGGTAGTGTACCTCAATATGTTTTGTCCTAGCATGGTATACTGGATTCATGGCTAGAAGTACACTACTAAGAGTGTCACATAGCAGAGTCATTGGATCATCTACCTATATATCCAAATTAGCCATAATCTTGAGCAACCATGCAATCTCACATGCTGCCAATGCAGCACCCCTATACTCTACCTCACTACTACTTGATAAAGCAACCGTAGGCTGCTTCTTGCTACTCTAGCTGATCATTCCGCTTCCAAACCCGAAAGCATAGCCACTCATAGATCTACGGTCATATAAGCATTCTTCCCAATTTGCATCCGTGTATCCAACCAATTTCAAGGGCTTATCTCTCACATAGAACAACCCATAATCTACAATGGACTTAACATATCTCATAATGCGTCTAGCTGCATCCAAGTGCATCTTTCGGGGCTTGTGCATAAACTAGCTTATGAGCCCTATAGCATAGCTCAAATCAGGCCTAGTGATGGTCAAGTAAGTCAGACTGCAAACCATCTGCATGTACATAGTCACATCCTCAACTTCAAAACAGTGCTCATGTCTAACTTTACATTCTGATCAAGAGTTGTATCTAGTGGTTTGCATTCAGCCATGCCAAACTTCTTTAGCATTTCCATGGCATAGTGCTTCTGGATCAACCATAAACCATTTTCAGTTGTAACCACCTCAATGCCCAAGAAATATTTCAAATCACCTAAGTCTTTCATATCAAATTCAGTTTTCAGCATCTTCATTACATGCTGTATGCCCAAGTCATCATCACCAGTGATTATCAAATCATCAATATATATGACCAGCACTACCAAGCCACTCTCCAGTCTTTTTCATAAATAGGCTGTGATCATCCCTACCAATAGAAAATCCCAAGCTCTGCATGTAGTTACCGATTCTTACATGCCAGGCTCTCAGAGCCTACTTTAGCCCATACAATACTTTTTTCAGCCTACATACATAGTGCTGAAAATCAGGGTGTACATACCCTTTTGGGAGCTAACCCATATAGACATCCTCTGCGAAGTCACCATTGAGAAATGCATTCTTCACATCCATCTACTGCAATTTCCAGCCTCTAGTAACAACCAAAGCAATCACATTGTGTATGGTTGCCATCTTGGCAACAGGGTGGAATGTTTCCTCATGATCAAGTCCATACTGTTAGGTATACCCCTTAGCAACCAGCCTGGCTTTGTACCTTTCCACACTGCCATCCAACTTGCTTTTGATTTTGTAGACCCATTTGCAACCAATGGTCTTTTTCCCTTCAGGCAGTGGAACAAGATCCCATGTTTTATTTATGGCAAGGAATTCATTTCTTCATCCTTAGATGCACACCAGTTCTCATCTTTTATTGCTTCAGCATATGTACTTGATTCTTTGATCTCCATCACTTTTGTCATGTAAGCATAATGCTTTGCAAAGTAGCCACTGTATGTCAACCTGTCAATAGGATATTTGACCCTCTGTGAGCATCTAGGCTGTGGTGCACTGCTCGATTCCCCTCTCTCATGAGGCCAAATGTACCTATTCTGCCTAGTACCAGGCATATACACAGTTGGAATACCAAGTTCACTGTCTAGACTGTCAATTGAGTCATAGCCTGAAGTCATCCTGCCAAGTGTCATCACACCAGATATATCGGCAATGACTTTTTATTTTCCTTTGTTGTCCACTACGTCATGTCTCCCCCTCACTGACATAGTGGTGTCCATGGATGGTGAACCAAAGCCACGCAATCTCCCTATCCATGGAGATACCATTTGACCACTAGGACCTCGCATATCAGTACTCTTCTGCAAATCAATTGTAGATACATGAGTAGAAGGCGTATCCGATGGCACTACAGCTGGTGATACATATCAAGAGGATATTTCATCAAAGATGACATCCCTGCTCACCAAAGTCTCCTTGGTAGAAGGATCGTAGTATTTGTATGGCTTCTTCTCATGCGAATATCAAATGAAAACACACTTATGCACTTTTGGATCCAACATCTTCCTTTTCTCATCTAGGATGTGCACATAAGGAAGATAGCCAAAGACTTTCATGTGACTTACATCCTGCTTATAGCCATACAGCTTCTCAAATGGCATCACCTCATGAATACCTGTAGTGGGAGTCCGATTCAAGATATACATGGCCGCCATAATAGCCTCAGCCCAATAATAGAGTGGCATATTCTTCTCGTTCATCATGGCACAAGCAGATTCCATCAATACCTTGTTTTTATGCTTAGCCACTTCATTTTGTTGTGGAGTATAGCTATAGGTGAGCTGCCTAGATATGCCATTTTCAGCCAGAAAATTATCAAACTCTTTTGACACATACTCCCCACCGCTGTCTGATCTCAAGCAAGAGATATAGCAGTCAAATTCCTTTTCAACCTACTTTTTAAACTGCTAAAAAGTAGCAAACACCTCATCTTTTTTCTGTAGAATATACACCTAAGTATAGCGACTGTAATCATCAATAAATGTCACACAGTACTTTGAGCCTCCCATAGATGCATTATGGGATGGCCCCTAGACATCAGAGTGCACTAACTGTAATGGACATGTACTCTGCCTTACATGTCTGACAAATGGCAACCTTGACTACTTACCAAGCTGGCAAGCATCGCATACATGACCAATGTCTATGTATTGGAACTTGGGTAAACCTATAACAAGCCATTTTTTCTGTATAATTTGCAGCCTTTGCAAATTCGCATGTCCCACTCTCTTATGCCAAATTTCCAAATCTTTCACAGTGCTAGAACCATGAGCAAACATAGCTGAATTGAGCTCTGGCACAGTGGCATCAAGAGTAAACATTTTTCCATTTTTGTGACCGCAAGCAATCAACCTGCATCCATTTTCAAACTCTAGCAACCATGCTTATTGAACCTAACCTACAAGTTTTGCTCTGTCATCTGACCGACGGACAGTAAGTTCTTCGTTATCGATGGGACATGTAGTACATCATGCAAATTTTTCTTTCTGCCATCATGAACCACAAGGAGGAACTTTGCCTTTATTCTTAATGCCATGATATGTGTTATCACCTGTGCATACATAACCATGTCTTTCAGCTACCATTTCAATAAACCAATCACCATGAGGGGTCATGTGGTTCGATGCCCCTGAATCAATGTACCATACTGCATCATCAGTGGAATTTTCAGTAGGCCTGTCTTTCACATACTGCATGGCAAATAATCTATCTCCTGAAGCATCATCTACCTGACTGGACGTAGCAAAATGTCCATGATGTTTTCCCTTCTGATTGCCTTGCTTCTTCCAGCAGTCCTTGGCAATATGACCATACTTCGCGCAGTAATGACAATCCTTATCCTTATTCGGATTGTCAGATAGGCACTACTGCTGCCAGGAGCCTCTTCCTCTAGGGATATATCTCCCTCTATCTCTAAAGTTTCCACCACCTCTTGCATTCGCTGCTGGTTGTTATTGCCATAGGATGCATTTTGCTGGCCTCCTCTACCAGAACCATAGCCTCTACCACGGCTACCACGGCCGCGTTGATTGGAATAAAAGACCGCATCCTTGCTTTTGGAACTGCTTAACCATGTAGAGCCAAGCCAAGTTTAACCTCCTCATGGATAAGCAATGCAACCAATTCATTGAAATTAGGCATTTCATCCTGCACAGACACAGAAGTATCAAAAGACTTATACTCAGGCCCCAAGCCATTCAAAGTTACAAGCCCCAAGCCATTCAAAGGCTTATACTCAGGCCCCAAGCCATTCAAAGTTACAGCAACCATGTCTTCATCTTCAACAAATGCCAGTTGATCTACAATGTCTTCATCTTCAACTTGTGATCCAACAGATGCCAATTGATCTACAATGGTCTTGATCTCCATGACATAATCATGTATCGATCTGCTCTTTCTCTCCATATTGTTAAATTTTTGCTTTAACTAGATATTTCTAGCACTTGTAGTGGTGCCATAGTACCTGATCAAAATGTCCCACGCATCCTTAGGAGAGCTGCAGTTCATTATCTTCATTACCATGGCATCTGATATACATAGAGACAGCCAATGCAGCACCCTATGAGCTCTTTCTGTCCAAGCTCGGTGTAGTCATCTATGATCAGCTGTAGGTCTCTCTGGGAGCTCAAGTTCAGCTTCTACTCTAATCACCAACTTGCAATATCCTTTCCCAATGAAGAAGTTCTCCATGTGGAACTTTCATATGGCATAATTATGGTTGTCCAATTTCTCCCCCACAATCTGGGTAATATTATCTGTCCTATTAGCATTTGCCATTTCATAAACAATGCCTGACCACTTGCAAGTCAACAAGTCTAACTGACTAACTGCAAACTTTGACTGTTTATGACAATTTTGTGCACCAAACTCACTATTTAAAACCAGAATATTTCATCTCATCAACATCTCAAAACCATCCAGAAACATATGACATAACCCGTAGGTACATCAGCCAATACATAGACCATGTAGTTGCTTTAATTATGTATCATGCAACTTTACTGCCAGGGTACATACATACAATTTGAAATTTGCAAGTTGCAGTCAGCAAATATTCAGCAAAACAAGCTTTATCTAGCTCCAAAATGTCCTCAAAGTACTTCATACATGTGCTATCAGATGTAGGGGTTCATACATGACCATACATACATCCATAGACACTTTGTCTTCAACAAACAATGTCATAAAATGCATTCCTTGTTTGTAACCAGCCAAGATAACATCACTGTATTTCTTTCCAGCTTCAAATATTAGCATACAATCCCTTTCTCAGTCCACAAGACATTTACCAAGCAAATGCCAAAGCATACATCTCATAGGAGTCAATCAAGGTCATGTTGTGCTTCAATATAAACCAATGCATGCTTCCAATAGTTTATGACAGTTTCCCAGCCTGTCATACATTCTCAAGTCTGTATATTATAGCACATAAATCTCTATTCAAACTGAGGAGATGAAGCCCTCAAATTAGCCCAAAGTCATCTCACATCATAAGCACAACATCCTCAAGTGTCCAGCATCAATCATTGCCATTTGGGCATCATATGAGCATAGCAGGGAGCTTGAATCATCAAGACAGGGGGTTGGCCTGTTTTACACACCTGTAGTCTATTCTTGACAATCCAAAACTGACTATGTGGTGGTCAATCTCAGTACCAAGTATCAACAGTTGATGTCAGGGATCATTTCCACTATATCCAAGAGTATCACAAGGAAGAATAAGCTGCCAGTGAGCTAGAGCAGAAGCTGGAGAGGACTAATACAAGAAGAAACAGATCTGGACAGTTGGCATGAATTTGCGCATGCTGTTCTTGGGACTAGGCATCAGTAGTTAATAGTCCATAAGCCTCAATCAAGGCTCTATACAAGCTTGGATGAGCCTAGACCAAGTCTAGAGCAAGCCTCCATTGTAGACCAAGAGTGAATAAGTTGCCAATCTCCATTGCAAACTAAGGTGAAGTTGCCCTATGGAAAGATCATTATCTTGAGCTTAACACAAGCTCAAAGAAGCCCTACAAGGCATCCACAAAACCTACTCTGATACCGTGTCAATAGTGAGAAAGACAGAGATAGAGAATGGGAACAACTGTGAGGAGCCGTATGCTCTCACACATTCTTTTTGTTTAATTACCCATATATATCAAATGATTACAACACACTAAGGTCTATAAGACCATTCACACCAAGTACTGAATAATTCTAAAGCCACCGACTTATTTAATGTCCCACACTTGCCGATACAGCTGGACACAACTAAGACTCTTTCGGTGGTCACACACCATACAAGCTTGAAGTCTCAACAAGATTGAGTCCCTAATCGTGTCAACTCCTTTTTCCATCCAAGAGGCTTGCTCTAAGTCTTAATATCCTTAGTTGCACATTCAAGATATGAGAGTCTTCTCCTATTAGTGGGTTTGTTCAGTTTTGCTTATCTTGTGTGTGAGTTCCTTGTTATTTCAGACAATTTTCAATTTTAAGTGCACTCATGTGCTTGTAGGGTGCTTCCTTTTGTGCGTGGTGCAAAATTAGGCTTTCAACTTTCTAGGTGCACTTCAAGTGATTATTTATACAATTTCTAGTGTGTGACTATGATGAAAATAATGTGGTACAACACACACTTTTCTAGTCTGCTCCTACAAGTGGTGGTCACTTGAATAGGTTCATTTGGGTCCTTTAAGATGTTTTAGATAGGTGGTCTAAGAGGTTGTGTTTGCACTTGCTTCCTAGGCTACTAAATCTCAATTTTTGGAGTCTAGAGGCTCTATGATCCTTTCGATGTGTTTGAAATCTACGGAGGTGTTGCTTAGCTCCAGGTTGGGCTCTATCTGGTCTACAATATGTTAGTTTGGTCAGCTCTCAAGTCTTGTTTTTAGTGTCTGAGTATCAGTTGTCCTATTCCCAAAATCAGACTCTCCGATTCTTGCGCTATTCAAGTGGTCAGCTTGGATGGTCTGAGACCAAGGGATCGAGTTGGACAATCTGATTGGCAAGTTTGGTCCGATTGGCAAGTCTGAGTAGGATGATTCAAATAGGGTGGTCTAAGTCTAGAGACTTGGAAAAACAAGGTGTGTCCGAGTAGACAAGTGTTCTTAGTGTCCGATTCTAGTGACTCAAAAGAGGGAAGGTTGTCTGAATGGATGAAAATTGGATGGTCCAATTAGAACAATCAAACCCTACAACATGCACCCGATTACAGCGGTGGGTTATAGAATGACAAAAAATCTTTAAAATCCTACATGTTCCTTGATAATGATTATAACCAAGGTACTAACACTAATTAATAAGCATCAAACAACATCCAAAACATACCTAGAGGGCCAAAACACGCTGAACAAAGATCACCAAGCAAAATCTCCCCTCTTTGCATGTAGCTCTCTCTCTCTCTCTCTCTCTCTCTCTCTCTCTCTCTCTCTCTCTCTCTCTCTCTCTCTCTCTCTCTCTCTCTCTCTCTCTCTCTCTCTCTCTCTCTCTCTCTCTCTCTCTCAAGCTCTCTCCCTTACTCTTAAATCAGAAAATGAGCTCTCCCACATATTCTTGGCCTATTAAAGCCCTTCTCTACTTAGTTCTTTTCTTCCCTCTTTCTTCCTTTTGATGCATTACACATTAAAGCTCTTTTTCACTTCCCTTTTCCTTGTTTGGCATGTTTATAATAGCAAAAATCCTATAGTGTATAACCTTCTTTTTCTTGTTTTTTCTTTATCCTACTGCATTCAAATCTACTCATCTAGATCCAAAAAACCAAAAAATTACTTGCTAAGGAGATCGAATACCTCTTCAAACTCCCTCGCTTCCTACTTATCTACCTTAAGCACTGATTCGGGGAAAATCCTACTTCAATGCTCAATTTGGAGCATGCAAGCAACTCAAATCTTGAATCTATTGGTCTTGACAATGGAACCAAAATATGGGAGCTTCTCACTCAACTGCCAAGACCCATGGACCGCTTATTGTTTCAAGCATTTCAAATGTGAACTATCTTGCACCTAGTACTTGTTAGATATAACACCATATTGGGGAATATGGGAATTTTCCATAAGTTTGGGACACGTGGTCAAATATTTGGATTTGTCGTAACTTGAATACTATAACTTCAAATTAAGCGCTCTATAGTTCAATAGATTCCATTTTTCAAGAACTTTCCAATGATAAGTCACATCATATGGTTTTAAGAAACTTATGGGCATGTTATTTGGGTGCCACCTTTTTAGTATTCAAAAAATGGGAATTGGGAGATTACCAAACTCACTAATATTGTGTTATATGCTCAATACCCCACTTTTGTAAGGTGCCACCAATGATCCATGGTGCTCCAAGTTGTAAGGCCCCCATTATGAAGAGAAGCCATGTGTGAGCACAGACATTGAGTGGCTCCTGGCTTCTATGTTAGATGAGGAATATGTAACCAAATGGCAAAAATGTGACCTTTGTGGATCTAGCCTTTGGGTTAGATAGAGTAATCATGCTGGTAGTAACTCGAGGCACAATGCATTGAGTTGCGGGGTGTGGGAGTATTAGGGACCCCTATTGTGGGGTCTAGGGGCCTCAAAAGTGGCCCTTGGTTAGGGGATATCAAGAGAGCTAGCACCCCCTTGGTGGGGGTCCAAGGGTAGCACCCGAGCCTGACAATAATCAAAATATTCCTTGGAATATTCCCTAGCCAACTAGGGAAGGTTCATAATATGGTCAGACTTTTCGACTAGACTACCTTCCTAGGCTATAAAAGGAAGACCCCTCTAAAGTCAATGTCAATCTATTATTCACCCTAGTTGGAGTTCTTCTAGCTACCCTAAGCTCTTTGCCTATCATTTTTTTGGATCATCATCTATTCTTCATAGTGGAAGCACATAGGTGGATAGAGCCATCTTTATATTAGTTCATTTAAAATTAAATTGGTTTGTATCCTTCTCATATTTGCTATGTGTTGTCTACTCCTTGCTCGAATTCTATACACTATGCCATGTAATTTCTACAATGCTAGGCTTGAGCAGATGGCCAAGCCCTAGGCCATATAGGTCTTGAAGATAAACTAGGAACTATCTTGCCCTTAGGGCCTTAATAAGAGAGTGAAACTATTTTGGTGTTCTCAATGCCAAGCTTGCACTTAAGGCCCTGATGAGAGAGTTGGTATTCTCTAAACTATCTTTCCCTCGGTGCAAGGCTTGACTACATGGCCAAGCTATGCATTCAAAGAGATCTCCAAGATAGAGTTGGAGATCCTGATAGTTTTTGAGTCTCTACTTGGTCGTGCGTCAGGCTCAAACTTGGAACTATCTTGCTCAAAGGCAAAGCTGAAACTATCTTGCTCTCAGTGCCAGGCTTGATTGTATGGCCAACGTGTGTCATATAATGAGATTGTAGAATTAAATTTGGCATTCTCTAAGCGATCATTCACCTTGGTGGTAGGATTTAGCATAGGGCCAAGCTCTCTCTCCAACATAGTGCTTACTAACACCTTGAGATAGAGTGTGAACTATGAGCTATCTTGCTCTCAATGTGAGGCTTGAGAAGCTATGCATCCAAAAGAGGCCTCAAGGCCAAATTGTGCATGCAAAAGAGGTCTCAAGGTACTTATTAACATCTTGAGATAGAGTGTAAACTATCTTGCACCTAGTGCTAGGCTTGAGCGTAGGGCCAAGCTTTGGGCCATAGAGGTCTTCGAAACAATCTTGCCCTTAGGTCCTTAATGAGAGAGTGAAACTATTTTGGTGTTCTTAGTGCACTAATGAGAGTGTAGAACTATATTGGCATTCTCTAAATGATCTTGACTTTAGTGCAAGACTTGTCTAGTTGTGCATCCAAAAGAGGTGTCAAGGCCAAGCTATGCATCTAAAAGAGGTTTCAAGATAGATTTGGAACAACTATCTTGCACTTAGGTACATACTAACACCTTGAGATAGAGTGTGAACTATCTTGCACCTAATGCTAAGCTTGAGCACACAGCCAAGCCCTTATATGTCTCCAAGATAAATTAGGAACTATCTTTCCCTTAGCTCCTTAATGAGAGAGTGAAACTATTTTGGTGTTATCACAATGCCAATCTTGCACTCAAGGCCTTGATGAGAGAGTTGGTATTCTCTAAACTATCTTTCCCTTGATAAAGGGCTTGACCACAAGGCCAAGATGTGCATTCAAAGAGATCTCCAAGATAGAGTTGGAGATCTTGATATTTCTTTAAGTCCTAGCTTGGTTGTGTGGTCAAGCTCAACTCTCTTGCTCAAAGACAAAGTTGAAACTATCTTGCTCTTAGTGCTATGCTTGAGCGTATGGTGAGAGCTGAATTATGGGACCTGCATTTTTAGCGTTTGAGCCCATTCTTAGAGCGTTTGAGCCCATTCTTGGAGCGAAAAAGTGGCCGAGAGGTGTCAAAGACCAAATTTTCATGCAAATTTGAGCTGCGGGATGGGAGCTAGAGTTTTTCTAAATGTATTTTGGCACCAGGAATCCAATGCAAGTTTCTTTTTGTTGATCAGAGGTCGTTTGACCCCCCATTTAATCCCCACAAGGTTTATCACTCTAAAGCAACTATGTGATTTGGGAGCCGAAAAGTGCATGACGGGGTTAAGGTTTATAGATTTCAATGTCAGAGAGCCAACCGTCCAATCGGATCACAATTCTGAGTTCATTTGCCACTCCAAATAGGCCGAAAACTCGTGGAGCAGTGTGAAAGTGGTTTTTTCAAAGTGGACATTTAATAAATGACATGAGATGAAATGTAAATGAAAAAAAAATGCAGATTCTTGCACGATAGGAGGGGGAATTTTTTGTTTAGCGCCCCATTTTTGGATGGATTTTTGCCTCTTCAATATTGAAGAAAATAAGGAAATTTGATCGCATAATAATTTATACATAAACCTACAAAACCCGCGACTACACGGTTGTAAGGAAAATGGTCAATTTTGGGATTTTTATGGTGCTTATGGGGTTTATGTGGAATAAAAAAGATATAAAATTAATTCTCTATACACATGATCAGTCCAAACTAGAAAATTAGAAAATATCATATTTTATGCATAAATAATAGGAAAAAATGAGAAAATTTAAGATTTGTGTGTGTGGATGTGTGTGACATGGCTAGAGCATGAGGGATGAACCTCAAATCATGACCCTAGTTCAACCTTGTCTTTGTGGTAAAGTGGAGTCTTTATCGCTTTTATAAACAAAAACACATTAAAAATGCTTCATGCACCTATCAACACATGCATAACCTAAGTGGTAGGGAGAAGGAGGGGGTTTGAGGGTGAGTAATTGCTGATAAGATTCTAAATTCTGATCTTTTGTTGATGCATGGCATATAGGATGTTTATGGTTTAAGTTTAAGAGGGTCTAGCAACATGAGAATGCTCAGTGCTAACCCTTAGCAATGCAACATTACATGTAGATTAAAATCATTGAAAGAAATGCCTTTGCACCTCACAATGCTAATTTCTAAATGATAAAATGATTGAGCACTATGGTTCATACACAATTGTGTTGCACGTAACTCATGGTATCATTACTGGATGCATTGCAATTGTATTCATGCATATGACCTACGTTGAGTATGTGAGATATCCTAAGCTATAGGTTTAGACGATCGGTTTCCTTGGGGACTATTTAGTGAGGAAAATATATATATCTCATGGAACGTTTGAAAGCAAGAGTGGAGTTTGTGATGTATGTGCTATTTGTGTTAGCGGTGCATCGAGGGTCCAATCCCCAAGATGTAGGAGAGTCATAGTGGGGCCGTGGCATTCAACTAAGGGGTGTCTCCTCTGTTTGTGCACGTGGTGTTTTACACCGATATGTGCCCCTCTAAGGAGTGTGGGGAATGCTTAATCGTTGGATTACAATCCAAAACAAATGCGAAATTTACGATATGAGTTAGGATAGTGTGTCCCTTAGATGCTCCTCTTCGTGAGGCTTAGAGAGTGTGTTCTTTGAGTGTAGAGAGGCCCATAACTAGTGCCTAGAGAGTCAATGTCAGGCCCATTTTGGGTCCCGATAGGTGGTGCATTTGCTGCGAGCCACTTATAAGTGGTGGTCCTTGAATCTGAATTGTCTAGGGACCATTTAGCTAATTTATACCAAAGAACACTAAGATTGATTCATTGTTTACTGATAAACATCGTCTAGCTGAAATCCAAAAGCAAGAAAGAGCTGAAAGAGCTAGGCGAGGTGCCAAGATCTTGAGGAGGTATTCTCCTCAACGTAGAAGTCCAATATCCCTATGAGGGAGTGGATCTAGTAGTCCTAGAGCCACAAGTAGTCCATTGGGAGGAGGAAGCTATAGTACCCCCCTTCCCCCAATAAGTCAGTCTACATCATAAATGCGGGTGTAAACCCACCTTCACCAAATCCTATTGCAAATACAATCATCATTATGGCACAGCCTATTGCAATTCCTATTGGAACAACAGATTTGCTAGCCTTGGGTTTCTCCCTAACCATCTTTAATGGGTTAGTGGAGGAAGATGAGGAGCTCCACATTAGGGAGTTTCAAAAATTGATGTTCAACTATCGTATTCAAGATGAAGGACATTTAATGATGTGCTTTAACATGACTCTCAAGGGAAGAGCTATAGTATGGTATCATGGCCTAGAGGCCGAAAGCATAACCACTATTTATTTATTTTATGAAGCCTTTCAAAGGGAATTTTCCCCTAAAAGGGGTGGTCAATATTGGCTATGTGTACAAAATGTGGCATGTCAATAGCCACACGAGGATATCTGAGCAACATCAAGAGCCACATGAGAATATATGAACATATGCCAAGAAGTTAAAAGAGATCTTTTGCAAATTGCAAGACACTATCCCTATCCCAGTAGCTTCCCAACCGCAATATCTTTTGCATGGTTTGGACTTCAATATTGAGATGTAGTTGAGTAGTGTCACCTTGCTAGATATAGACAGTGCTATTAGATGAGCAGAGGAAGTAGAAACTTAACTACAAGCAGCCTATGCCTCTAGAGCCAATCTTAATATGGGTCTAGTTTCTAGAAATAATTTGGCATTGACCAATGGAAATCAAGGGATAGCCATGACTAACTTGAATGGGAGAGAAAGCATAATACAAAATGTGTCCTTGCTACCAACTCCTCCCAGTGTGACCATGCCAATGGCTAGTCAGATGGTTCCACTTAATAATGGAAGTCAAATGATAAACCCTAATGTGGTTCCAATTAATTAGTAGTAGCCAACCCCTAATCAGGTAGTTAGGCCAAAGGAACAACAAGTAGATGATTGTGGCTATGAGTCTAGTGCACCGAATGTCCTTAGTAAAGTTAAGGATATGATGAAGCACTATACCAACAAGATCACCAAACAATATAGGCAAATAGATGTTGATGTCATTTTTTTTTAAAAACAAAAAAATTTGATAGAGAGTCGACACTCTGAAGAGGGTACCCCCTTAAGATTCAGGTGTAAGTGGTGTGGTGGCCAACATTTCCCTAGGAATTTTCCTAATGTTAAATGTGACATATGTGGGAAGTTCGTCGGCCATCTAGCTAGTACCTGTTGAAGTAAGATTAGTTCTCTCTAGC
The DNA here is from genome assembly GCF_053477565.2 of Lygodium microphyllum. Classification (NCBI taxonomy): domain Eukaryota; kingdom Viridiplantae; phylum Streptophyta; class Polypodiopsida; order Schizaeales; family Lygodiaceae; genus Lygodium; species Lygodium microphyllum. The sequence goes on along the minus strand of NW_028229565.1, from coordinate 109,802 downwards.
AAGGGAGTAGTGATGGGACCTAAAATGGACTGACACTGGCTCATGCACTAGCCGGACCTCTATCATGCGCTCAACAACTCCACGGCCTCGCAGCCAGGAGCGTTGATGACACATACTTCATACATTGCCTTCCTAAACATCTTGCATTTGTATCACGTCTCATAGTCCAACTCTAACCCAATTAACACTCCTCAGAGGGAGTCCGAGCACATTGCCAAATGGCACGAAGTCCAAACATAGGAGGTCCTCCCACGGTTGACTGCCGCTACCTCACTGCGACTCTCCTACATCTTGGGGATTGGCCCCTCGATGTGTCACTAAACATATATAGCACTTCGCACATAGTTCTCTCAAGGTACCAATTATTTCGTTCTAGGATGTATCATACCTCACTTTACTTTCCCCTCAGACCCAACGCCTAGCCTACGGCTTGGACAACCTTACTCACTCAACGTTGGTCACGATCTAGAGAATACAGGTGCTATGCATCCAGGAGGTATTGTCTGATACCTTTTATCATTTTATGCTTCATGCAAATTGTGAATGTCCATGTGCTCAAACAAAGAAAAATCAGCATTGTGCTTAGTGCAAAAGCATTCTTTCAATGAATTTCTCTGACACGTAATTGCTACGTTGCACGAACCTAGCACCGAGGAGACCTCGCGCTACTAGATCCTTATTTTAAATTAACGATCGATCTATATGATATGCATACATGAAAACAATCAGCCTTTTCTTTCTCTCAGCACTTAAACACCACTCTCATTCTCTCTACCCCCTCGCCGTTTAGCTTGTGCACGATGCATATGTTTAGGGTAATATTTTCCATGTTTTTTTTGTTGTATAAAAAGCAATAAAAACTCACTAAAACATAAAGGTAGGGCTGAACTGAGGCTAAAACTTATACTTCAGACCCCCCATACATACACAAACATGAATCTTATTTTTTAGTATTTTTCGCACACTCAAAACCTATTTTTCTCTTATTTTTACCCATTTTTTCTATTTTTCTTGTATTTTTCGCAATATTAAATAGCTGAAAATGCAAGATGAGTTGTGGGCTGTGGTCCTTAGGTTCATTTGCAGCAAAAACACAAATTTAGTTGGTGTGTCTTATTATATTTTCCATTTATATATCAAAAATACCCAATTTTTCCATATTTCACGTGTTTTACGGGTTTTACACCATTAATTTCAGTCTCACGACACTTATGATTTTCTGATTTTCATGAGCATAAACTGATCAAACTCATAGCAAACAACAACATAATGCATAATCATCCCATGGGAACAAGTATTCATGAAGCAAATTGCATAAAACATCAATTTCCTTTGGAAAAAATGAAATTACCATTCTTTGTGGGTTGCGGGTTTTTATTTGCCATGTCTCGGGACTGATTTCCAACAGCCATTAATGTCCATGACATTCCACAATCAGCAATCTTCATTCCTCTTGAACCACAGAGCAATCCGGTCTTCATTAAACAAGCATCCGTCATCTATTCTTCTTCTTCTTCTTCTTCTTCACCGCATGAATCTGCCCTTAGAAGAGAGAGAGGGAGGAGAGAGAAAGATTGAAACCAGAGATTTTCATAGAGACCACCATTGCACGAGTGAAGCACGGCGATATGACCAGCATCCAGAGGGGACATATCGCATCCAGAGGGGAATGAAGCCCCATAGCCATTATGTATGGTTGTTCACAGCCAGGAGAGAGAGAGAGGAGAGAGGGCGCAATTTGCGCCAGCGTGCTGTCGCCATATCTCTTCATCTTCTCCACGATTTTTCATGTTGCATTTCATGTGACATTTAACATTTGGGGCTCCCAAAGGTCACTTGCCCATTTGACCACTCTAATGTCCACCTCTTCAAATCTTGACCGGTTTCTTGGCTCCTTCCCCATCCGGACTCCGAATTCAGCTCTGAAAAATCCTGGGCATCTGGCTCGGCATCCCGCATTGGCCGGTAACTCTTGACAACCCGCATGGTAGTTCGGGCGCCTTTAAAGCACTTTGACACTTAAAATTGTCCTAGGTCGAGCCGCCGCCTTCGATGTTGAATATTTTTCCCTTGGTATTCGTAATTTTTAGCTATTTTTAAGCACTTCTCGGCATCAAAACTCCACTCTCATTGGCGACCACAGGATAGGGTGACTCAGCCCGTTGAATCCCACAATAGATCTGCACAAAACAACCAAAGGACGCATCAAGCTGATACAAAATAGATATATATTAAACACAGCACAACGCTCACCCTACCCCCTGACAGAACCAAGGCATGACATCCACAAGGAGTAGGCCTAGCATAATCTGATAAAAGGCTAGTCACTAACCAACTGTTCCAACACGGCCAAACTAAAAAGAACTGTCAAAGAGGTTGCCCTAAGTGGTGGTCTGAACTACCTACCTAACTAAGGACAACACAACTAGGAGCTCCTACTAGACAAGGACTCCTATAGCCTGATCAAGAAGTATTTTCTTTCAGTACATTTCTTCTTTTAGGGTTTTTAGTTTCTATACTTGGGCATGTAAAAAGAAGGGAGCTGAGCATAGTGACCCAAGGAGAACAAGGCATCGGCCTCAGGTCTTGTCTCGGTACCCAAGGACCTACCAGGCCCTCGCAAGGCAACACTTAATCCTTTTCTAATGCTCACTTTTATTTTCGCTCCAACCTTCCTTAATTTCTTTTTTTCTAGCAAGATGCCACCCCTAGGAAGACAAGGCATCGGCCCCGGGTCTGACTCGTCCCCAGGAACCTACCGGGCCTCCACAAGGCAATGATCAACTGCATATAAATTTTCCTTTCTTTTCTGTTTATAGGGATTAGAACCCCTTTTTACACACCTTCATATATATTTATTATCTTTAAGATATTCAGGGTTTCTTTCCTCGTATCATCTTTATTTTTCTTCTGGCAGGCTTCCCTAACGGCCTCACAACTAAGAAGAACTCCTAGAACAGTCGCCTAGCAGGCTAGCAGAATAGGTTCACTAGGACTTCCGTCTAAAACAGGTCTTTCAATACTTGACAATGTCTTCACTGGGAGCAACAACTACTCAGACCTCCCTCAAACATATTGAACCTAAACCTCGGGACTTCATGCCTTGGACCCCGGTCCCCAATAAGAAACGAAAAACCCCTTAACAAGTACACAAATACATATAGCATAAAAAAAACACAGTACTCATAAAGGAGAGATATCACCTGGATAGGGCCACGAGAAGGTTCCACGCAACAAAAGGCTCCTTCCAAGCTCTTCTTCAAACCTGTCTAGCACAAAACTAAAACAAGAAACCATTAACGGCACTTGCACTAAACAAACAATGGGCCCTCTTGGCCTAATGAAATAAAGCAATAACACCTCGCAAAACTGGCCCTCTTGGCCTAACGAAATAAAACATTCAAAACCTTGCAACACTGGCCCTCTTGGCCTAATGAGATAAAACGTAGTAGCACCTACACATCCCTTCCTAAAAGAATCCAAATATACAATAATAGACTCCTTTCCAAGGAGGAAAAATAGGCTCGTAGCCCTAAACTAAATGCATAAGGTTATGACCCATCCCTCCTGCATATATAGCAAGAGGCATACGCATAAAATGTTATCTAATCAACCTATGGGTCCAGGATAACAATGGTAGATTGGTCTCAACTACTCTTTGCATCACCCATATCAACCATCGTCTGCCATATATTGCATGCTCTGATAACATTACAAGCGACCGGGTCATGTTTCATCATTGATCACAATATCCAAACTAGGACCACAAAGAGGTCTTCCTCATAAGCAAGATTTGCTAATGAATCCGCAAACTGATTCCAGTAACGTGGAATCAACTGAAAATACACTCTCTCAAACTCTTCAAGTAGGGTCATCGCAGTCCGATGATACATACAGAGAATAGGATTCCGCACTGTGTATGTCCCATCTAGCTGATTTAGGATCAACTGGGAATCCCCTTTTACTAACAACCGACAAATACCACCTTGTTTGGCAATATGCAGTCCCATAATCAAGGCTTTATACTCTGCCATATTGTTAGTGAATCCTACCCCGAGATAAGTAGCTAACTTCATCGTAACTCTACGTCGGGGATCTCGGATTACCACTCCAACACTCCCTTTTTTATTAGGGCCCCTGGAAGCTCCGTCAAAATATAATGTGTACGTCCACAATGGGTTTACACAGTCGGGCATCACAAACTCCTCTATTCGTAATTATGGTAATCAAAGTTTAGCATGTTTAGAGAATGAACTGACGGCTTCATCCCACCTTCTTCATTGAACTCAATAGGGATACTTGTCAACAGTCGTAAACAGTGATGGCAGAAGACTTTAATCTCCCACACAAAGGTTCCGTCTTCTTACTCAATCACTTTGTATCCTTTGCTCCACCAAATGAGTTTCCCCTGATGGTATCTTTGCTCCAGATATGGGTGCTCCAAATAAGGGATTAACCGACCCATCAACCGACTTTAAGCTCTTCCGCAGGTCTCAAATCATCCCCAGCATGGACCTGCAATGCATTTCTTTTGTATTAGTATACTTAGAAATAATAAGGTTTAATCTTATTAAGATTAACCTTATTTTTAAACTCTACTCCCTATAGATCAGTTAATAGGGTCGTAGACCTATTCTTCCCTAACTTGACAATCTTGTAGGGGCCATCCCATTTAGGTTCCAGCTTCCCTGGAAATAGCTCCCTACGTGCATCATAATAGAGGACTAATTGCCCTTTTTTAAAGGTATATTTCTTTGCTCTAAGGTCATGCAACTTCTTCATCCGATGCTTGGCTACCTCCTGGTGTAATAAGCTCTGCAACTTCAACTCATCCAGGTGGGCTAAGGTCGTGAAACGTTCAAAAAGGGAATCCTTATCTCCCAAAGAATGGTTAATTGCAAACCGTATAGTTGGCAATTCAATCTCAAGGGATAACACACACTCTTCCCCATAAACCAATTTGAATGGAGTATGGCTGATAGCGCGCTTGAACGTGGTATTATACGCCCATACTGCCACATACAGCTTCTTGTCCCAGTCTCGTTTCTTCTCAGAGACTATCTTAGACAAGATACCCACAAGCTGTTTATTAGTACTTTCAACTTGCCCATTTGCTTGTGAGTTATAAGGAGTCGTTTTATTGTGCTTGATTTGCCAAGCTTCTGTTAAGCTTTTAATCACTTTGTTCAGGAAATGCATTCCACGGTCCGACACTAATTCTTTTGGTGGACCAAAGCGGCAGATAATCTGCTCTAAAAGGAAACTTGCAGTCTCTTTTGCATTGTCCTGCCTCGTCGCCCGCGCTTCTGACCATTTAGTGAAATAATCAGTGGCTACTATAATATACCTCTTCTGGGTAGTAGACGACGGAGTAATAGGACCCACAAAATCAATGCCCCACTTCTCAAATGGAAGGATAGCCATGATGGGCGTAAGTGGGCGTTTCCTATTTTCTCTACTGTGATGTCTTTGACATATATCACATCTCTTTACATACTCAAAAGAATCTTGGAAGATGGACGGCCACCAATATCCAGCTCTTAAAGCTTTCTGCGCCGTCAACCATCCCGCGAAGTGCCCTCCACACGCAGAGTCATGGCACTCCTCCAAGATAAAAGGAACCTCGTCAGGCATCACACATCAGTGGTAAATATCATCAACACCCTGCCGATATAGTGTCCCTGCGATCAAGGAAAACTTCAAAGCTTGCTGTTTGATTTTCCTCTTTTCAGATTTTGATAAACCAGCTCCCGTCTCTCCCATTGATAGATAATGTGTAATAGCAGCATACCAAGATGGGATAGAAGCTGTATCAATTTTAAACATTTCCTCAATGTCACTTCCTTCAGCCAAAGTCTCTTTTGGCTCCCCAAAATCCACAAGGCGTTCCACAATACCCTGCAACCTCAACGACTTACTCTTAATCTCATAATCGAACTCCTGCAAAGTGATTAACCACTTTTCCAAACGATCAGGCGGATGCAGCTTATTCATAAGCAATCTAAGTCCTTCCGCCTTCGTATAGAATACTACCTTTTCATAGAGGATGTAGTGCCTAAATTTCTTAGTCCCAAAGACCATCGCAAGACACAACTTCTCCATGTAGGTATAATTGATCTCTGAAATTCCCAATTTTCGACTAGCGAAAGCTATCGGATGATACCACTTTTCCTCCCAGATTTGGGCTAAACAGCAGCTTATACTATGCATGGTGGCTACTGAAAATATATAGAACACCTCACCCCTTTTAGGTGCTTTTAAAACGGGTGCTTTTACTAGCTCCTGTTTCACATCCTCAAATGATATTTTGCAAGCATCACTCCATGCAAATAGACAGCTAAAGGATAATAAATTGGTTAATGGCAAAGTTCTTTCTGCCAAGGCATTTATAAATCTTCGATAGTATCCTACTGATGACAGAAAACTATGAACCTCTTTCGGAGTGCGCGGGGGACTCATAGCGACTATGACCTTGATCTTTTCAGGGTCAGTTGCTATCCCTACTGAACTGACCACATGGCCTAGCAATAGCCCATAAGGTACTCTAAAGACACACTTCCGTGGGTTAAGAGCGATACAAAATTGTCTGCAGTGCTCAAAGCACTTTCTCAAAATAACCAACATCCTTTCCCTTACAATGGTTGCCCCCAAGTCATCAATAAATACTTTCAACTCATCTGGGGAAATGTCACCAAAGGTTTGTCTGTTGTTCGTTGCCATGATCTAGGTGCATTGCATAACCCAAAGGCCATCACATGGTACGCAAAAGTACCAAAGACAGTAATAAACGTTGTTTTCAACTTGTCCTCTTCTGCAATTGCCATCTGATTATATCCTGCAAAGCAATCCATGAACGAATATATCTCCCTACCCGCTAATTGATCCAAAATCTGGTCAATAAACAGCAATGGATAGTAATCCTTAACTGTCTGCTTATTTAGCTCTCTAAAGTCTACACATAGTCGGATGTGGTTGTTTTTATTATTCCTGATAACAACAGGTGAACACCATTCTGTGTGTTGAATAGGGAAGATTAAACCAGCTTTCCTTAACTTCTGTAACTCCTCAAATAGCCCGTCCCTCAATTCAAAAGGCATACGCCTTACCTTTTGACACACAGGACGATTGCCTTCTTTTACAGGAATAGTATGAATAGCTAGGCTGGGAGGGATACCTCTCAACTCATCATAACTCCAAGCAAAGATATCACGGAATTCTTGAATCAAGGACACATAGTCCTCCCTTTCTGCTGAACTGAGCATAGAACCTAATTTAATTGGCTGCGAATCATTCGATGTGCCAAGGTCTAACTCAATCACATCCGCGTCTCTTATCCTATCTTGCGGCTCTATCAGCTCATTTAGAGTTATCTGATAGATATCCTCTGTAGTGGACCCCTCTTTAGATTCATCACTGGATGATGCCTCACTACCAGATGGATCGTCTGATGTCTCTAATTCAGTGGAAGATAAAGGAGCTCTCTCACTTTGAGGAGACTCAGGATAAGCATCGACTATTACTCGATTAGCACCTCTACCTAGAACCACTCGACCGGCGGGTATATCGACTTGATAGTCTGTTCGTAAGATCCAAGGTCTACCTAGCAAAACTCGATAGCTAGGGCGTCTTGCAAATCTTATCACCCTAAAGTCCAAGAAACATTCTACACTTGCAACTGTAACATGGACCTTAGTAATGCAACCTTCTAGTTGTCTTAGACTATCATCAACCATTCTCAGAAGGGTGGAGCTGTCCTTTTGGATGCCTAGACCCAACCTCTCCATCAATTCTAAACTCATGATATTGACGGAGGATCCAGTGTCTACAATGGCATGTTCCACTAATATTCCATCTACATAAGCTGGAACCCTAGGGCAGTTCTTTTCAGCATGGCCAAACCAATCTTCCCCTACTCGTGCTATGCCTAGAGGTTCCACAATATACCCAATACGCAGGATCTTCTTAAATTCCTTGCGCACTCCTAGAGATAATTTGATCAATTGCAAGAGGTTCACATCTGGTTTAACTTTGCAAAGAGAACTTGCTAAATCAAAGTCATGATAAGTAGCCAAAGCTCTCTTTTCTCACCAAACCATCCTCTCTTTTGGTCTTTGGACCGGTTTTGGTGCTTCTTTCTTAGCTCTTGCCTTCTTTCTTGGCAGTTCCTCATCCTTCTTAGGTCACTTTTCCTGTCAACCGGCCTTAGCGGTCCCCCTTTCATGCTAGGATTCTGGACTTGCGTCCCCTTATCCCCTTATTTAGGGTTTGCCTCAACCACTTTTGTATTATCTTTGTCAACCTCTTTAGCCTTTTGGCCTCTTGTTACGGCTCTTAAGTTAGAGGTTTCAGCATTATGAACTCATACAGCCTCAATAAAGCTGACTCCGTTGCCTTGTGGCAACTCTTCTATATTTTTTTTTCCCCTCTGCAATATTTGTCTTGGTGCATCATTCTGCTGCAAGTTATTTCCTTGCGCTCTATGATTCACTGGGCCCGGTTGTTTACTCCCTTGTTGGAGAGAGCTAATCTTACTCCAACAGGTAGCAGCTAAATGGCCTGACTTCCCACAAATGTCACATTTCACATTTGGACAATTTCTGGGGAAGTGCTGTCCACCACACCACTTACAACTGAATCTAGAGGGTCCACCCTCTTCAAGAAATTAATGTCGACGGCTATTTGTCGATATTGTTCGGAAATCATATCGGTATAATGCTTCATCATGTCCTTGACTTCGCCAAGGACATTAGATGCACTCAACTCGTAGCCACGATCGCCAGCTCGTCATTCCATTGGCCTAACAATCTAATTTGGCATTGGCTGTTGACCCACAAGAACAACATTCGAATTTGAAACTTGGCCTCCAACATTTTATGGAGCCAACTGACTTGCTATGGGCATAGTTACACTGGGAGGAGCCAGTAATAAAGGTACATTCAAAACCATACTCCCTCTCCCAATAGGGTTAGTCATGGGCATCCCTCGACTTCCATTCGTCAATGATGGATTGCCACTAGGTACTAAACCCCCATTAACATTCATTCGAGAGGAGTAGGCCGTTTGTAATCGTGCTTCTACTCCCTCTGCCCACATAATAGCGGTGTCTATATCTGCTAAGGCCACACTGCTCAATTGTACTTGGATATTAACGTCCAACCCATGCAAAAAGTATTGCAATTGGGCAGTCGACGGAATGGGAATGTAAGTTTGTAACTTACGGAATACTTCTTTCAACTTCTTAGCATATGCTTTCACATTCTCGTGAGGATCTTGACGTGTCACATTCAAGACCCGCAACCAATATTGGCCACCTCTTTTAGGGGCATATTCCACTCAAAAAGCTGCATAGAATTGATCAATGGTGGTTATGGTTCCAGACTCTATGCTGTGATACCATACCGTAGCCCTTCCTTTTAACGTCATATTGAAGAACATCATGAGATGTCCCTCGTCCTGGATGCAATAATTGAACATCAATCTTTGAAATTCACAAATGTGAAATTCTGTGTCCTCTTTCGCTAACCCATTAAAAATGGGCAAGGGAACTCCTAAAGCTGGTAAATCCGGTGTCCCTGCAGGAATCGCAATAGGTTGTGCCATGGTGACAATCGAATTAGCAGTAGGAGCTTGAAGTAACGGATTCACACCCCCACTTGAAGTGGGTAAACTTGGTGGAGAAGAGGAAGAACTTATGCTTCCTCCTGCACCTAATGGAATAGGTGGAGTAGTTAAATAACTGAGACCACTGCTTCGTATACGTACTGGACTACTCCTTTGAGGAGAATAACGGCTTACGATCTCTAACCGCCGTCTAGCCCTCTCAGCACATTCTGCTTTCTGGATTTCGGCTTGATGGTCCTTGTCAGAGGACATAAACAACCTTCCTTTTGGTCCCTAGAAACCCTAGATCCGAAAACCACCACTTATAAGTGGCTCCCGGCAGACGCACCACTGATGGGACCTAAAATGGGCCGGCATTGGATCATGCACTAGCCGGACCTCTATCATGCGCTCAACAACTCCACGGCCTCGCGGCAGGAGCGTTGATGACACATACTTCATACATTGCCTTCCTAAACATCTTGCATTTGTATCACGTCTCATAGTCCAACTCTAACCCAATTAACACTCCTTAGAAGGAGTCCGAGCACATTGCCAAATGGCATGAAGTACAAACATAGAAGGTCCTCCCACGGTTGACTGCCGCTACATCACTGCGACTCTCCTACATCTTGGGGATTGGCCCCTCGATGCGTCACTAAACATATATAGCACTTCGCACATAGTTCTCTCAAGGTACCAATTATTTCGTTCCAGGATGTATCATACCTCACTTTACTTTCCCCTCAGACCCAACGCCTAGCCTACGGCTTGGACAACCTTACTCACTCAACGTTGGTCACGACCTAGAGAATACAGGTGCTATGCATCCAGGAGGTATTGTCTGATACCTTTTATCATTTTATGCTTCATGCAAATTGTGAATGTCCATGTGCTCAAACAAAGAAAAATCAGCATTGTGCTTAGTGCAAAAGCATTCTTTCAATGAATTTCTCTGACGCGTAATTGCTACGTTGCATGAACCTAGCACCGAGGAGACCTCGCGCTACTAGATCCTTATTTTAAATTAACGATCGATCTATATGATATGCATAGATGAAAACAATCAGCCTTTTCTTTCTCTCAGCACTTAAACACCACTCTCATTCTCTCTACCCCCTCGCCGTTTAGCTTGTGCACGATGCATATGTTTAGGGTAATATTTTCCATGTTTTTTTTGTTGTATAAAAAGCAATAAAAACTCACTAAAACATAAAGGTAGGGCTGAAATGAGACTAAACCTCATACTTCAGACCCCCCATACATACACAAACATTAATCTTATTTTTTAGTATTTTTTGCACACTCAAAACTTATTTTTCCCTTATTTTAACCCATTTTTCCTATTTTTCTTGTATTTTTCACAATATTAAATAGCTAAAAATACAAGATGAGTTGTGGGATGTGGCCCTTAGGTTCATTTGCAGCAAAAACACAAATTTAGTTGGTGTGTCTTATTATATTTTCCATTTATATATCAAAAACACCCAATTTTTCCATATTTCGCGTGTTTTACGGGTTTTACACCATTAATTTCAGTCACGACACTTATAATTTTCTGATTTTCTGAGCATAAACTGATCAACCTCATAGCAAACAACAACATAATGCATAATCATCCCATGGGAACAAGTATTCATGAAGCAAATTGCATAAAACATCAATTTCCTTTGGAAAAAATGAAATTACCGTTCTTTGCGGGTTGCGGGTTTTTATTTGCCATGTCTCGGGAATGATTTCCAACAGCCATTAATGTCCATGATAGTCCACAATCAGCAATCTTCATTCTTCTTGAACCACGGAGCAATCCGGTCTTCAGTGGATAAGCATCCGTCATCCATTCTTCTTCTTCTTCTTCTTCACCGCATGAATCTGCCCTTAGAAGAGAGAGAGAGGGAGGAGAGAGAAAGACTGAAATCAGAGATCTTCATAGAGACCACCATTGCGCGAGCGAAGCACGGCGATATGACCAGCATCCAGAGGGGAATGAAGCCCCATAGCCATTACGTATGGTTGTTCACAGCCAGGAGGAGAGAGAGAGGAGAGAGGGCGCAATTTGCGCCAGCGTGCTGTCGCCATATCTCTTCATCTTCTCCACAATTTTTCATGTTGCATTTCATGTGACATTTAACATTTGGGGCTCCCAAAGGTCACTTGCCCATTTGACCACTCTAATGTCCACCTCTTCAAATCTTGACCGGTTTCTTGGCTCCTTCCCCGTCCGGACTCCGAATTGAGCTCTAAAAAATCCTGGGGCATCTAGCTCGGCATCCCGCATTGGCCAGTAACTCTTGAAAACCCGCACGGCAGTTTGAAAAATTATCAAAAATCAACAAGTGACGCTCGGGCGCCTTTAAAGCACTTTGACGCTTAAAATCGTCCTAGGTCGAGCCACCACCTTCGATGTTGAATATTTTTCCCTTGATATTCGTAATTTTTAGCTATTTTTAAGCACTTCTCGGCATCAAAATTCCGCTCTCAAGTAGGCAACCATGTCCAGTCAATCATCGAGCACAAGGGAATAATATCCAACAAGATGATGGACGAAAGTGAATATTGCAAAGAGGGAAAGCTACTGTAGAAGAGCTGCCTAGTGATAGTGGTGTCAATCGTATTGAACCTGAGTGTCAACAACATTGAAGCTTCTAATTTGCGAGCCATTACAAGAGGTCAAAAGGCTAAAGAAGGTTACAAGGATAATGTAAAACTTGCTGAGGTAAACCCTAAACAGGATGATAAAGGGATACAAATCCTTAACCCTAATCTATAAGCCAGTCCTCTAAAAGCTACTGATGGTAAAGTTGACCCTCAAAATGAGTTGCCAAAGAAGAAGGTAAAAGCCAAGAAGGAGGCACCAAAGCTAGTTCAAAGGCCAAAGGAGAGAATGGTCTGGCTGGAGAAGAAAACAATTGATAATTATCATGAGTTTGATTTAGCAAGCTCTCTTTGCCACGTAAAGCCTAATGTGAACCTTCTACAATTGATCAATTTATCTCCAGGAGTGCGTCAAGAATTTAAAAAGATTCTTTGCACTACATATGTCATTGAGCACTTGGCAATAGCTCATGTGGAAGGGGATTGGTTTGAGCATGCTGAAAAGCATTGCTCGAGGGTAGCAGCATATATTGATGGAATATTAATGGATCACGGTATTGTAGACATGAGATCCTCCATCAACATCATAAGTTTGGAATTGATGGAAACGCTAGGATTAGAAATCTGAAAGGATGCCTCCACAATTCTTCGAATGGTTGATGACAATTTAAGACAACCTGAAGGTTGCATTACCAAAGTCCATGTGACTGTTTGCGAGTGTGGAATGCACTGTAGACTTTAGGGTTATTTGATTTGCAAGACGGCCAAGCTATCAAGTATTGTTAGGAAGGCCATGGATCTTGCCATCTGACTGTCAAGTGGATATACCTGTTGGTCATTTGATTTTTGGTAGAAGTGGCAATCGTGTGGTGGTAGATGTATATCATGAGTCTCCTCAAAGTGAGAGAGCTCCTTTATCCTCGTTGGAATTAGATGCATTAGAAGAACCATCTGGCAGTGAGACTTCATCAAGCAATGAATCAAAAGAGGGGTCCACTACAGAGGATATATACCAAGTGACTCTAAATGAGCCAATTGAATCTCAAGATGGAATAAGAGACGTAGATGTGATTGATCTAGATCTCGAAACATTGAATGATCCACGACCTATTAAATTAGGGGCTATGCTTAGTCTGGAAGAGAGCAGGGACTATGTGTCCCTGATCCAAGAATTTGGTGACATCTTTACGTGGATTTATGATGAGCTGATGGGTATTTCTCACAGTTTGGATGTGCATACTATTCCTTTGAAGGAAGGTAGCCATCCTGTGCAACAGAAAGTGAAGCATATGCCTTTTGAGCTAAGGGACATATTATTTGAGGAGTTACAAAAATTACGTAAGGCTGGCCTAATATTACCTATACAACACACGGAGTGGTGTTCACCACTAGTTATCAGGAAAAATAAGAAGAATAAAATTCAGCTTTGCATAGATTTTAGGGAGCTCAATATACAGACGGTTAAAGATTACTATTTGCCAATGCCATTCATTGATTTGATTCTAGATCGGTTAGCAGGTAGGGATGTGTATTCATTTATGGACTGCTTTGCTGGATATACCCAAATGGCTATTGCAAAGGAAGAAAAGATAAAAATGATATTTATTATTTTATTTGGTATCTTTACATATCATGTGATGGCATTTGGATTATGCAATGCACCGAGTTATTGGCAATGTATAGCTGATAAGACTTTTGGTGATATTTCCCCCGAAGAGCTGAAAATCTTTATCGACAATATGGGAGTAGCCACCATAAGGGAAACAATGTTGATTATTTTAAGAAAGTGTTTGGAGCGTTGTAGGTAGTTTTGCATTGCTCTTAACCCAAGAAAGTGCAACTTTGGGGAGTGCCCTATGGACTGCTATTGGGTCATGTGGTTAGTTCAACTGGTATTACGACCGATCTTGAAAAGATAAAGGTTATTGTCACTATGAGTCTGCTACATACTCCTAAACAAGTCCATAGCTTTATATCTCATCAATGGGATATTATCAATGATTTATTAATTCACTAGCAAAAAGAACGTTGCCATTGATGAATCTATTAATTTTTAACTAAATATTTGTTTGGAGTGATCCTTGTCAAGTATCCTTCGAGGATGTGAAGTAGAAATTGGCAAAAATGCCAGTCTTGAAAGCACCCAAAAGGGGTGATGTTTTTTATATATTTTTAGCAGCCACAATGCATAGCATTAGCTATTGTTTAGCCTAGATTTGGGAGGACAAATGGTATCATCCAATAGCATTTGCTAGACATAAATTGGGGATATTTGAACTTACTTGCACCTACATGGAGAAATTGTGCCTTATTTGGATGACTCTGGAATAGTCACAACTCTTGGCCTATCCCCTTTCTCTTCTGCATGATTACAATCAAATGTTTGGCTCTTCCTGTCTTTGGGATTAGCTTTTGGGGCATAATTAGCATTCTTCTGTTTGAGATGAGCTTCCAGATTCTTTCCTTGCTCCTTATTATCAGGATGAACTTTTGGTGTTTTACTCTTCTATTTACAAGGATAAACCTTTAGATGCTCATCTTTCTTGATTCCAATATGAACATTGTCAAGATTGTGGGAGAGAAGGAAGGAGTCTCACTTGTAGCTTTCTTGCTTGCACAATGGGGGAATACACACAAAGGCGGAGGCTGAAAACGGTTTTCCTCTTCTTAGTTGTGTAAGCCAAAAGAACTCAAGTACAAAGAAATAGAAGAACCCTATATATGGGTCTCAAACCAAACTCAACTAACTAAGGTGGCATACTAACTTAGCCACGAACTAGAGTAGATAAGGATAGCTGTCATCTAGCTATTATTCATGAGCGGTGTACCAACCGCATCTGCAACTGACAAGTCGGTGACATAAATACACAACGGTCACCCTGGCGTATCACGAGTGGAGCTCGATATCTCAACACTCCCCCTCGAGCTCAATCCCAATTCCTGCACACCAAGCAGGTCTCTGAACTTGCGCAACTTCTCTGCGCCCAATGCCTTCGTGAATATGTCAGCTACCTGATCCTCTGTGCTGACATAAACTAGATCAATAAGACCTAGTAAAACCCTCTCCCGCACATAGTGATAATGCACCTCAATATGCTTTGTTCTAGCATGATAGACTGGGTTATTTGCCAAGTGTATACTACTCATGTTGTCACAATAAATGACAACTGGCCCATCTGTAGGCTGATGCATATCATAAAGTAGCTTATGCAACCAAGCTACCTCACATGCAGCCATTGTTGCACCCCTGTACTCGGCCTCGGTGCTCGACAAGGCAACTGTAGGCTGTTTCTTGCTGCTCCAAGTGACTGCAGCACTCCCAAAAGAGAATTCATATCCACTGGTAGATCTTCTATCAAAAATACTACCAGCCCAATCAGCATCAGTGTATCCATGCAGCTGTATCTGAACCCCAGTCTCATAAAATAGTCCATACTGCAATGTGGACTTCACATACCTGAGTATGCGTCTAGCTGCATCCAAATGCGGTTTCCTTGGAGCCTGCATAAACTGACTTACCAATCCAACAGCATAGCTCAAATCTGGCCTGGTAATAGTCATATAAATCAAACTTCCTACTATGCATCTGTACATAGTAGGGTCTTCTAGAAGCTCACCTGCATTTGTGCTCAGCTTCACATTCTGCTCCAAAGGAACTGAAATAGGCTTACAGCCTGTCATCCCATATTTGGACAGCATGTCCAATCCATACTGCCTCTGCAAGAGCTGTATCCCACTTGGTGATCTAATCACCTCAATGCCCAAGAAATAACGCAGCTCTCCCAAATCCTTCATCTCAAACTTTTGCTTCAATAGCATTTTCACATGAAGGATATCTTCATCACTGTCACCTGTCATAATCAAATCATCAACATAAATGACAAGTAGCATAATACCTTTCTCTGTTTTTCTCACATAAAGTGAGAAATCTGCCTTGGAAATCTGAAAGCCAATAGTGACAAGATACTGTCCTATCTTGTCAGACCATGCTCTAGGTGCTTGCTTCAAGCCATACAATGCTTTCTTCAACCTGCAAACAAACTCAGGATGAACAGCATGCACATAACCTGGTGGCTGCTCCATATAGACCTCTTCTTGCAAATCACCATGCAAGAAGGCATTCTTTACATCCATCTGATGTAAAGACCATCCCTTTGATGCAGCCATAGCAATGACTGCTCTTACGGTTGCCATCCTTGCAACCGGACTAAATGTTTCTTCATAGTCAATGCCATATGTTTGTGCATACCCCTTGACTACTAATCTTGCCTTGTATCTGTTTACAGAACCATCTGCATTGTGCTTCACCTTATAAACCCACTTACAGCCAATTGCATTCTTACCTTTAGGCAAAGGTACTAACTCCCATGTAGCATTTGCTTCCAAGGCATCCATTTCTTCATCCATGGCTTTCTCCCATTTTTATTTTCCCATGGCTTGCTCAAAAGAAGTGGGTTCTGGTTCCTGTATCACTTTGACCATATATGCATAGTGAATGGCTGTAAATCCATCATATTTCAGCCTATCCACAGGATATCTAGCTCTCGTAGACCTGCGCAAAGTAGGTTCACTCCCAAGTGCTCTCAAAACATCCCTGGTCTTCCTTACTCCAGGTGTAACAATAGAAGGAATACCCAACTCATCATCAATGCTCTGTTCTGAGCCACTGGATTCACCATCCACATAAGAGTGACCTGCATTCACATCAAACATGGGCTGATCAACCTTCTCTTTTCCTTTTCGTGATACCTACATACCACTATCTGCATTACTTTGAGAAGATTCTTCTGATCTCAATCTGCCTGTCCATGGCGAAGAATGTGAACCACTGCTAGAGGACGCTCCAGGTCCACTAATATTTTGTGACTGCTGCTGTGAATTCTGTGCAGCATTACCATTTTGTGCATCTACATCATCAATCACATTTACTGGTTTATACCAGCTACTCATCTCATCAAAAACAACATCTCTGCTCACTGTAAACTTACGAGTAGAAGGGTTATAGCATCTATACCCTTTTTGCTGCAGAGAGTAACCAATAAAGATGCACTTCTCAGCTTTTGGATCCAACTTGGATCTCAACTCATCTAGCACATGTACATAAGCAATGCAACCAAAAATTTTCAAATGAGAAATATCTGGTTTCCTACCAGTATACCTCTCCTCTGGAGTCATTCCATGTATTGCTGCAGTGGGAGTCCTGTTCATTATGTAGACTGCTGTAGCAACTGCTTCAGCCCAATAAAAATCTGGCAGGTCTTTTTCATTGAGCATGGCACGAGACACCTCTCCAATATGTCTGTTTTTTCTTTCTGCAATTCCATTTTGCTGTGGGGTATAACTGCATGAATATTGCTGCTTTATGCCATGCTCCTGCAAGAACCTTGCAAACTCATTTGAGAGGTACTCTCCCCCTCTATCTAACCTTAGGCATTTTATTTGCAGATCTGTTTCTTTTTCAACCATAGCTTTAAGAGTTTTGAAATGCCCAAACACTTCACTTTTCTTCTTCATAAAATACACCCAAAGTTTTCTGCTATAGTCATCAATAAAAGTGACAAAATAATGACAGCCTCCAAGAGATGCAGCTTTAGTAGTCCACACATCAGAGTGGATTAATTCCAATGGCTTCTCACTCTCTTGAACATGTCTAGGAAATGGTTTCCTTGCCTATTTTCCAAACTGACAGGCTTCACATATCTGATGCATTTCTGCAACCTTGAATTTGGGCAATCCTGCAACAATATTTTGGGCCTGCATTGATTTAAGTCGCTGTACATTAACATGACCAATGCGTTTATGCCAGATATCAATATCTGCAACTACACCGGTCCCATGTGCAAACATTGCTGCACTCAATTCAGACATGTCTGCATCCAACGTAAACATTCTGCCATTCTTCTTTCCTTTTGCTATCAAGCGACCTTTATTTTTCATATCCTCAACAAAGCATCCATGAGGATTAAATCTGACCTGCAAGCCCTGCTCAACCATTTGACCAACAGAAACCAGATTCTTGGTGATATTCGGGACATGAAATACATCAGACAGGTATTTCTTTTTCCCATCCTGCATAGACAAAGGAATTTTTCCAATCTGCACAATAGGATGTGCAGTATCATCACCAGTCTCCACAAATCTTGGTTTTTTCATTTTCCTTGCATCCTCCATCCATTCTGCATGACCTGTCATGTGGTTTGATGCACCTGAGTCAACATACCATACATCATTGCTTTCTTCTGCACTTGTCACAGAATTGTTCATGTGCTGCACCATGAACAAATGCTCATTTCTGTCATCACCCTGTCTACTAGAAGATGCATAATTTCCTTGTTGCAGTTTTCCATTCATGATGTCATTCTGCTTTTTATAGCAGTCTTTAGCCATATGACCCATTTTACCACAGTAGTAGCATTCAACATTACTGTTTGCATTTTGGCCTCTTTGCCATCCACCACGACCTCTTTGGCTCCCCCTGCCTCTAGAGTTACCACGTCCTCCTCCATAGGACTGGTTTTCTTGAGTTTGCTGCATATTCTGATTTCTACCACGGCCTCCAAATCGGCCTCCTCTACCTCTGCCTCTACCTCTTCCAGCATTTGAGTAGAAGACAGCTTCTTTTGAAGTTCCTCCTGAAGAAGATGCACCACCATTTCTCTGCTCCTCAGAAATTAGAAGAGCAATCAACTCCTCAAAATCAGGAAATCTTTCACGAACTGAAATGGATGTCCGAAACTGTGCATAATCCTTTCCTAGACCATTCAAGGTCACAGAAACTAAATCATCATCTTCCACTGGCGACCCAATGGAAGCAAGTGCATTTGCAATCTTCTTCACCTTCATGTGGTAGTCATTGATGCTCATATTTTCTCTTTGCACATTATGCAACTCTTGCTTGAGCTGCATTTTCCTGGCTTGCGTATTTGTGCTATACATTTTTTACAAAGTATCCCATGCCTCCTTTGGCGTACTTGCATCCTGAATATGCACAATCATAGAGTCTGAAATACTGATAGACAGTCAGTACATAACTTTCTTGGCTCTCTCATGCCATGCTTTGAATGCCTGCATTTGCTGTTGATTGGGAACATCAGGAAGAACTTGTTGTTCTTCATTTCCTGCAACAAATTCCCAATATCCTTTTCCCATAAGGAAATTTGTCATTCTAAACTTCCATGCCTGGAAGTTGTTCTTGTCAAGCTTTTCAGTGACAATATGTGAAAGAGAATCAGACGCCATTACAGAATACTGCAAAAAATTCTGTCATTGCAAAAACCACAGCTTCATCCTCACAAGGGCAAATCTGCAAAACTGGCGAAAGTGGTATTTGACCACACAGTCACTTCCTAGTGACGATTTTGCATAAACAGGAACCAAGGATGATTCTGAAACTCCCAATGTCTCTGCGCACAAGCATACGATGCAATTTCTACAGTAACTTTTCACCGACCTGTAGAACAGTGGCTGCACAGCATAAAACTGAGCCTTTTCCTGAGTGCGTGCAGAAAACTTCCGTCTGCAAAACAGGCCCCGAAATGGCCTCAAATCAAAAAAACAAGGTCGCCGAGGGCTAAAGCCCTTCCCCGCAGCATATACTGCCCTCTTGCTTCACCGCGAAGGGCATCTCAACCTGAGACAATGCACTCTTGCAATTTCTAGCTGTGCTACATGCAGAGATCTGCTCCCAAAACAGAAAATGAAAGCAACACTGCTCCTCTTACCAAAACACCGCGAGCTTGGCTTGCTTTCTTGAGCTCCTTACCACGAACAAGGCTCTGATACCATGTCAAGATTGTGGGAGAGAAGGAAGGAGTCTCACTTGTAGCTTTCTTGCTTGGACAATGGGGGAATACACACAGAGGTGGAGGCTGAAAACTGTTTTTCTCTTCTTAGTTGTGTAAGCCAAAAGAACTCAAGTACAAAGAAATAGAAGAACCCTATATATGGGTCTCAAACCAAACTCAACTAACTAAGGTGGCATACTAACTTAGCCACGAACTAGAGTAGATAAGGATAGCTGTCATCTAGCTATTATTCATGAGCGGTGTACCAACCGCATCTGCAACTGACAAGTCGGTGACATAAATACACAACGGTCACCCTGGCGTATCACGAGTGGAGCTCAATATCTCAACAAACATTTGGATGCTTGTTTAGTGATATTTTGGGATAGACTTCTAAATTTTAAACTGCCAATTAATCCTTGGACTGCGTGGGGCTCTTTTCTTTGGGGATAAAACTTCAGTGAGACCACTAGGTTGTGGATCCTCCTTTTTTACAACTTTCTTGCCTTTAACTTACTTCAGGGTTGTTACTTCTCGAATATTCTCCTATTGTGGTATAGACTTCGCAGTGTGTGGGCCCATGGCCATTATATGGGTTTACTAATTCCATCCAAAACTCAGGTATAGATTTATCTTCACACCTAGTTTTACTCCATGAAATGACAAGGTTTGGGCATCCTTCTCCCAACTATACTTTGAATAGTTCATTGCATTGTAGCTTTGATTCACTCCTCTCAAGGTTTTATCATCCCAACCATCATTTCAGTATGGAGGATTCTTCATCACCCATTAATTTTCAGACCATTTTTTGTGTTGAACATCCCAACGGTGTATATTTCATCGCGGCCAACTTGCCTATTGTGCATCTAGCCACTTGATGGAAAAAACTCTCTTACTCTACCCAGAAAGTGCCTATACGTTTCAATGCTACTTTCTTGTCAGTTTTTCTTGATCGGGTTACCATGTTTACATTCGGCTCCATTAGCTCCTTGATTTCCACTGTGTTGGCTCTAGTTACAGATGCATGGACCTTGCCCTTGCCTTCTTTGAGAGCTATGCCTTTTTGCATTTCATATGTTAATTATTTTGGAGAAGTATGAATTCAGAAACATTTGGAGAAATTTTCATACAAAAATTCATTAAGAAATTCCAAAAATGATATAACTATTGAATTAGCCAAGATTTTTCAAAAGAAATTATAGGCTCAAGACTTTAGCACCTTGTATGCTGGGTGATGAACTCTTACCTTGTGTGCTGGGTGTTGAAGAATATTGAGCTGTAATGAAGTTGCATTTTGTTGGTGATTCGGAGCACGAAGAGAGCTTAGTTTTCAAAAAATCAATTTTGTGGTTCAAAAATTGGTTTTAAAAGGACCCTTCCTCACACCTATGGTGGTTATAATGCTCAATTTACTTCACTTGTGAGGTAGATATATCCTTGTTGCCTCAAAACTTGAGCCATGTATCACTGACATTTCATGATGTGATGGCACCTTTATGGCACAAACTTTTGGGTAAATAGGAGGATTTCTAACCTCTTCTTTTTCAATTTCAATATAGCTATTTTGAATCAGTGTGTGGTACCTTTCTGAATAAGTGTATGGTGACCGTTGACAAATAAATACACAAAGTCAAGCTCGTGTTTGTGCAAACTTTTCATCCATGCATTTTTTTAACTCTTCCACAACCACATCCTTGGTGCATCACAAGCCCAGAGTATGTGTACTCCTAACAAAACCCATTCATTCTCAGAAAGCAATGTATTTCTTAGGTAACAAACTTCTATTTGTCTCTTTTTTTTCAATAGGCATTGAAAAATGGTTGAATGAGCTATTTTAAGGCATTGAAAATGATTAAATCATTTATTTTTCTTGTGAAATGATTCAATGCCTTATGAAACACAATAATGACAATCTGCAAAGCCCTTCTGACCACCTCAGTTATCAAGTTTCATAAGTCTTCCAACTAGAATTATGTCTACCCATTGAGCTGTGAAATTTCATGCTTGCTTTGTTATCTAAAGACTCAATTCACATTTCATAAGACACTGCTATTTTGATTTCATTTTATTACAAGTTGTAAAAATATTTTTGAACATGTATGATATGTTATGCAAGCATTTGCAAATGTGGAGTATGATATGTGGATTTAGACATAGGAAATGAGTGGAATAAAGTGTCATTATGTCCCATTGTTTTGTGTTTGGTGGTCTAAGAGGACGAAGAGGACATTGAAGCCTTGCTCAAGTTCCCTTGATGAGCATGTTTCACATCAAAAGGGTAAACTTCAAAGCCAAGAGTGAGTGCCTCACAAAATATCAAAAAGCTAGAAATGGCATGAAGGGATTGATGGGATTTTTCTAGTAATCTTGCTTTGATCTTGTTCATATGTAAAATGATGTGGTTTTGATGTTCTATGTGCACTAACTTGCACAAATTTAAATTGCTTTTTTGAATGTGAGAAAATGTGGATTGGTACTTCGTATTCCTAAACTTTTCTTGTTGTTTTAGAATTTGGTTCTGTGATTAATTAGGATGACTAAAAGGAAGATTTCTCTAGAGGGAATGGAGGAAGAGGATCTGGAGGATACGTGTGATGAGAAGCTCTTTGGTTTCCTCCATGCAACTAAAAATTCACCCAAATTTATTTACATCAGAGATATGCTCAATGTTCCCTTTGATTTGCAAGAGCTCTTGAAGGATCTTGAAGACAAATTGAAGGATTATAGGGAGTTTTATAATAAACATGTTCAAGGCCTAGAGATTGAGGGATTTGACCACTACAGTGATGTAGTGGAAGCTATCAATGCTAGTAGAACAACTTTTCAAACAAGGTTTAGCCTCATTGATGAGGAATTCAAGAAGTGGGAAGCAAATTTCCCTTTTCATCAAAATCAGCATCAATGCCTTCTTGTCCACAAGGATGTTGGCTTTCTTGTATATCTTCAATATATGGACAATTGTTCTTTATATACAATGCAAGAGAAGAAGACAGAAGATATTTCAAGTAAAGATAAAGAGGTTGAAGAGAAAGGGAAAATGTTTCGAGAGGATGCTGAAAACCAACTAGTGCAGGGATTTGATGTCGCTTTGTTTAAAAGTGAGAACATTACAAAAATGAAAGAAAAGGAGATAGAGTTGAGAGCAGAGATTGAAGAAGGTCCTCTTGATTGTGTCCCATCATTTCCTAGTTACCTCAACAAAAAGAGATTGAAGAAGGTCCTCTTGATTGTGTCCCAACACTTCCCAGTTACCTCATTAAAAAAAAGAGATATGTATTGCTAAATGATATTCAACACATTTTTTATCTCAAAGAAGACTCATTGCTTAGCAATCCTTATAGCATGGGGCCAAAATGATAATAATTTTATGTTGAGAATCAAGCTCATAATCAGTATCACCAACATGATTGATCTTATCTGGATAGCTATCATCTTTAGCTGTCACTCTCCATGTGTGTTGTAATCACTGAGTCGGTCACAGCAGACTCAACCACAATTAGTGGTACAGACAATTAGTGACCTAGTGTGTTTTCAATTCTGTGTGATTAGACTTTAATAAGCATTATGGAATAATGAGAAGTGGAGAATAATGAGAGTATACTACTCATTGTTACAGCTCCATGTCTTTGTCTCTCTCTCTCCCTCTAAATCTTGAATATGGTATCAAAGCCTAAAGCTTAAAGGCTTAGCGGTGGCATTGGCATAGACATTGCAAGAGTTGGAACCTGAAGTCTGGAGCTGCACTGTGACCTGCAAGAGTTCTATTTTGTGGATGTAAATGAGCATTAAATGCTCAAATCTAGGTTGACATATTATTGGCTATAGCAGTGGACTAGCTATAAACAACTTGTAGCAAAAGTATTTGGCACTACTACTTGTATACAATACAAACATTGATGCTTGTTTGGTCACATATTGAATCCCCAATATACTAAGATATGTCTATGGTGGTTTAAGGATATTTTTAATCTCTATTTATTACAGAGTTTATGTTGCTGGTCATAACAAGCTACCTGCATGTCATAAACTATAGGAAAGTCCAGTGAATGTCAGCATCAATTCTATGCATCTATTGATGCTTATATGTACATAGTTTGTTGTTGGGATGTTTTGCCACTACCATAGAATGTTTTGAACTAATTTGAGATTGGTTTTTATGCTTAGTTGACTATGTTTTTTTTTTCATTTTTGAAATACAATTTGCAACAAGAAGGTTGTGAGGGAGGTTGTACCTGAACTACAGGAAACTGTCCCTGAACTACAGAAAGATTGTTCCTAAATTGCAGGAAGTCTATTCTTGAATTGCAGGGAGTCAACCACTTATAGATTGCATATAGCATTGAATACCTTAGTTGCACTCAATACTATCCAATCATATGACTCTGCATGGTGAGTGGTTTGATGAGATAATAGCAGGTCTCCATGGACATGTATGCACTGGTGATGACACACAATATGATATTCAGCACATAGGTGGGGTTTCGTTAATCATGCCTCATGGCAAAAAGAAGAGTCTATATGATGTACTACATGTGCCTTCTATTACTAGGAATTTATTGTTGGTTGTACAAATGGCAAAACAAAATTTGAAAGTTAGATTCAATAGAGATGGTTTCATTAGTGAGGAATATGGAAATCTCTACAAATTAATTGCTAAAGGCAAGTGAGATGGCAAGATGTTTACTTTGGATGCATTTATACTTGAGTTGAAAGCAACCATGTTTGCCCATGATAATGGAGTAGTTAGAGATGTAGAAATCTGGCACAAACACATTAGTCATGTAAATATTTAGAGGCTAAAAATATGCAGCAAAAAGAGGTTGTACTTGGCTTGCCAAAGTTCAAGTATACTGATCTTGGACATGTCTACTCTACTTGTTAGTTTCGGAAACAAGCAAGGTTTCCATTCATGAGACATGTTAGAAATAGTTCGAGGCCTTTTGTAATTGATACATTCTGATGTATGGGGTCCTGCCCATAATGCATCTTTTGGCGGTGCCAGGTATTATGTGTCATTTATCAATGATTACAGCAAGTATGCATAGCTATATATCCTAAAGCACAAGGATGAGATGCTTAACGTATTCAAGGATTTTAAGACACATGCTGAAAATGAGTTTGGATGTTATATCTCATGTCTGAGATCTGATGGAGGTGGAGAATATGTGTCTAGAGAGTTTGACAGGTACTTGCAAAATGTGGTATAAAAAGGTAGCTCACATGCAATTACACACTACAATAGAATGGTGTGGCAGAGAGAAAGAATTGTGTACTTATGGAAGCTGCCACCATGGCAATGCTTAATAAAAATAACTTGCCAAATTCTTATTGGGCTAAAGTAGTTGTCAATGCTTTTTATGTATTGAACAAAACACCTATAGCTAGAATTCATGATTTGACACTGTATGAGAAGTTATATGGTCACAAGCCCAATATCAGTCACTTCAAAGTGTTTGGTTGCATTGCTTACGTACATGTACCTGATGAAAAAATGAGGAATTTAGATCCAAAATCTATTAAAAGAGTTTTTCTTGGCTATTAAGCACAAGATAGAAAGGCCTACAAGTGTTATAATATGCCTACTCGGGAGACCTTGATTAGCAAGGGTGTAGTGTTTGATGAGGTAGCATCATGGTATGGTGGTCCAAATGTAGTGGTTCTAATGGACTAGCTAGCCCTACTCATGCTGAAAATTATCCTTCAGCTAATACTAGCATCAGTGAACCTACAACTGATGGTTATTCTATTGTTAGTCCTTGGAGAGGAGGATTACGCAGTCATGTTTGTGCATCCACACTAACATGGATATGTTAGTGAGGGGGAGATTAGATAAAGTCAAAGAGAAGATGTTTGATGATGTAATTGGCCCCCTTACAGCTGGATATGAGTCACATGGTATTGACAGTCTTGACAGTGAATTGGGCATATCGTCAGTTGATGCCTGGTGCAAGGCAAAGTAGGTATGTATTGCCTCATGAGAGGCAATCACATAGTGAACCACAATTGAGAAGGTTGGAAAGGTTCAGAAAACCAATTGATAGACTGACATACAATGGGTATTCAACCCAACATTATGCATACATGACAAAAGTGATGGGATACAAAGAACCTATTAAGTTTAGTGAGGCAGTTACGGATTAAAATTGGTGTGCTGCCATGGATGAAGAATGCATAGCACTGGCTAAAAATGAAACATGGGATTTGGTTATTTTTCCTGAAGGAAAAACACCCATTGGCTCTAAATGGGTTTATAAAGTGAAATGCAAGGCAAATGGTTCATTGGAAAGGTATAAAGCTCAGTTGGTTGCAAAGGGATATGCACAACAGTATGGCTTAGACTATGAGGAGACTTTCAACCCGGTTGCAAATATGGCAACCATAAGAACAATCATTGCATTACAGCTTCTAAGGGATGGAAGTTATGGAAAATGGATGCTAAAAATGCATTCTTGAATGGTGACTTGATTGAGGAGGCATATATGTAATAAGCTGAGGGCTATGTATACCCTGACTATCTGAAACATGTATGTAGACTCTGAAAGGCCTTGTATGGGCTGGAAATAGGCATCAAGAGCATGGAATTCTTGTATCAGTACTTATTTATAGCAGCTTGTTTTTTAAATGGGTCATGTAAACAATAGCTTTTTTACAAAGAAGACACTGAATGGTTATTTTTTCTTGGTGATTTATGTAGATGATTTTATCATCACCGGAGATGATGATCATGGGATTGTTGAAATTAAGTCATGGTTATAGGTTGAATTCAAGGAAGGATCTTGGAGAGCTAAAATACTTCCCTAGGATTGAGGTTGTGTCTACACCTGAAGGTATATGGATGTTGCAAAAATAGTATGCTCATGATATGTTGCTAAAATATGGCATGATAGAGTGTAAAGCCATGGAAATACCATTGGATCTAAATGTCAAACTTGCAGTTGATGTTGGGAATGAAATAGAGAATGTCACTACGTATCGATAGATGGTTGGTAGCCTAATTTATCTCACTATCACCCATCTTGACCTTAGTTATGAAGTAGGGTTGATTAGCTAGTTTATGTAGAGCCCTCATAAGCCACATCTAGATGTAGTCAGGGGGATTATGTGGTACGTGAAGGTACTGTTGATTATGGGCTATTTTATGAGCATTAAAATTCATTTTACTTGACAGGTTATACGGATGCTAATTGGGATGGTTGTGCACAGAAGGTCAACCACTGGTTATGCCTTCAACTTGATTAGTAGTATGATCAGCTAGAGTATTAAGAAGTAGCCAACCATTGCTTTATCTAGTACAGAGGCAGAATACCTTAGTGGCATGTGAAGCAATTTGGCTTGTGAAACTGCTACATGACTTGGGTATACAATTAGATAGGAAGGTCATCTTTGCATTGTGACAATCTCAGTAGTGTGACCCCATCTATCATGCTAGATCCAATCACATAGAAGTTCATTACCATTTCATTAGGGAGATGGTACTTGCTAGAAAGATTGATCTAGTCCATGTGAAGATAGAAGACTAGGTAGCAGATATCTTTACTAAATCACTTGGTAAAGAGAAGTTTGTGCATTTCATAGAGCTACTTGGAGTACACTAGTTAGCTTGATCTTAAGGGGGAGTGTTGAGAATTAAGCTCATTATCAATATCACCAACATGGCCAATCTTATTTAGACAGTTGTTGTCTTAGTTGTCACTCTCCATGTGTGTTGTAATAACTAAGTCTGTCACACTCAACCATAGGTAGTGGTACGATCAGTAGTGACCTAGTGTGTTATCGGTAATGTGTGATTAAACTTTAGTAAGCATTATGGAATAATGAGAAGTGGAGAACAATGAGAGTATACTACTCTCTATTACAGCTCCATGTCTTTGTCTCTCTCTCCCTCTGAACCTTGAACATTTTATAGGTTATGAACAAGAATTGCTAGCAAGTCTTGATGTTGAGGGAGAGGATTTTCAAGACAGTTTTGTAGCCTTGCATCCATGTATGAATCAAATTGTGGAATATGAAAAGGAGGGGCTACCTACAGAGGAAGTGTTTTAACAAATTCAGCAAAGGCTGTGTATTGATGGCATGGGATATGAAGAGAAATGGAATTCTCCATTAGAGGAGAAACCAAAAAGTTCAATAAATCTTTATGATGATAGTCTTCTTGAAGAAGATGAAAACCCTAAAGTGTGGATGATAATTCTAAGATATCCATTGTGGTTTATATTTGAGTATGTTATGCATTATAAACAAATATTATTGGATACTTATCTATTGACATCTTACACTATTATGGTTTATTGTGCAGATAACACCATATTAGAGTTTTTGAAAAATTTCCAAGTCCCATTTTCAAATAAGTGTTAAATATTTGACCACATAGATAAATCTTGATTCATATTTAAAAATGGGATTTGGAAAGGTGGCTTGTATAGTATTTAGAGTAGACTCCACCTTTAAGTAAGACAACAAGATTTGACCATGTTGTTAGATAATAAAGGTATTGGGGTTGAAGATGCAAACAACTTTCTTGGAAGAGCTAAGGGCTCAAGGCCATTGAAGATTTTGGCAAAAGTCAAGGCCTTGTTCATTATATTGGAAGCTTAGATAATCAAACAGTTGCAATTTATCACAGCAAATTATCAAGATCTCCAAGCCTACCAATGATGGCTTTGAAAGCTATCTCCAAGGTGATTGGATCCCAAGTTTTCAATAGAGTATCAAATAAGATAATTTTGGTGAAGAAAGAAGAAGTTGTAAGAGTTTTTTGCTTCATGCTTGGATATAGTGGATCTAGGGCAGGATACTTTGGAGTTTTTAGATTTTATTTTCTCTCCCATGTGGGAGATGCCAAGAATTTAAAGCTCCTTCTAGGCTATAGGAAATAAGATTTCTTGAAATGTAGAGGTCTCATTGAGTGGGATGAAACAAAAGATTCCTCTAGAGGCCCTAGTGAGTTGCTTGAAACTAGAGACTCTTTTGTAAGTCCGACTAAAATATGTCAAGGGTTTCTTGAAACCCATGTTTTTCTATCTCTTTGTCTAGTTTGTAACCATTCTAAAAATATTCGCTTTGCGCAAGAGTTTAAATATCCCTCTTTTCTTATTTGGGTAGTAGTTTGTATAGTCCTTGCCAAAGATGATGCATTACATGATGTGGATGTGTCTTTGAGCTTGAATTTATACCAAATTTGTCTATAGAACTATTGAAAGATCTCTAAAAAATTGTTTGATATATATCTTCCACCTCCATGTCTTGTGTGTCTAAAGTCTTTTTTTCTTGCTTGATAATGTGATTTTTTCATACCTTGGATTGACTAGATAGATAGAGATCCATATTTCTTGACAAAATATGGAGCCTGGTTGTATAAAACATGTTGCTTAGTTAAAAAATAAAGAAATTTAATTTAAAAATATTATATGAGTTAGAAAATAAAGAGACATACATATGCAAACTTCTTACCATATAATGAGTGAAGTATTGATCACCCTAAAGCTTCTATCATTGTCCTTTTTAAAAGGTTTAATTGGTTTTTGAAGTCTTTGACTCTCGTCATCATTCCATTTAGTTTTATCACAATAAAAGATTACTTTGTCTAGTGTTTTCCAAACATTGGCTTTTCTATTCCTAGCTTGTCCATTATCAGTATGATCCTTTAACTGGATTATGTAGGGACTTCCACCAATTCTATCTAGTAGTTGAGCCACCATTCCTAGAGTTTATCTTACCGAGTCTCCCATGAAAGCCTATGAACCTTCTAGCCTTCACTCCACCAATAGATGCATTTTTGGAGACACAATAGCCAAGCTTATAATTTTGACAATCTAGTTCAGTAACAATATATTACCACCATGCAGACCAATTATAGATAAGACAATTTCAATCTTTGTAATAGCATCAGTTCTAACTTATAATGGCTTTAGCTTCCATGCAAACCCTATCTAAAGATGAAGAAGCTTTTTAATTATCTTATAAAGCATATGAAGTGTACATATATGGGCATTCACTAAAGGAATATCTAGGATTGGTTTAAACTATGGATCTTTGTTGTGCCTAGAGGGAGCTCTATTTCAATTGCTTGAGTTCAACTCTATGGTCAGGGACATGCAATATAGGTAAGCAAATCTAGAGTTGGCTCCCTTTGACACATTGTATATACATTTGAGTATCATTAAGTCACCAGCTATGTGCCACTCAATCTTATAGTTCTTAAATTCTTCAACAAATAGCTCTTATCCTACCTATTGTCTCTTAATAACATCAGGTATTGGTGTTTGATAAAAAACTCAATACAATATATCAAAATCCTTTGTATCTACTTCGAATGCTCCTAGCCACCAGATGTTGTATTCATATTAAGCACTAAATGGCATTGAGTGATTGCAATGGCCTAATTAAAGTACTCTATTCATCAAGGTAATAGAGACCCTCTCTAATTTTGTGCACTTCAGAATCTCACTTTCATCAAGTTTAACCGCAAATCTAGCCACTCATTGTGTCTCTTCTAGTAATAAGTCATAGAATCTAATCATTAAACATTGTAGGGTGGGCAAGTCAAGGAAAATATTTTTAAATTTATTGAATAAAATTTCCTTTTTCCTTCCCTTGAAGCTAGCATTGATATGGAAAGGCTCACCTAAAATCTCCATCACTTTATTATCCACTCTATGTCTGATAGTTCTAACCATAGATGGCCTATCTTTTGTCAAGATTGTGGGAGAGAAGGAAGGAGTCTCACTTGTAGCTTTCTTGCTTGCACAATGGGGGAGTACACACAAAGGTGGAGGCTAAAAACAGTTTTCCTCTTCTTAGTTGTATAAGCCAAAAGAACTTTGGTACAAAGAAATAGAAGAACCCTATATATGGGTCTCAAACCAAACTCAACTAACTAAGGTGGCATACTAATTGAGCCACGAACTAGAGTAGATAAGGATAGCTGTCATCTAGCTATTATTCATGGGCGGTGTACCAACCGCATCCACAACTAACAAGTTGGTGACATAAATGCACAACGGTCACCCTAGCATACCACGAGTGGAGCTCGATATCTCAACACTTCCCCTCGAGCTCAATCCCAATTCCTGCACACCAAGCAAGTCTTTGAACTTGCGTAGCTTCTCTGTGCCCAATGCCTTCATAAATATGTCAGCTACCTGATCCTCTGTGCTGACATAAACTAGATCAATAAGACCTAGTAAAACCCTCTCCCGCACATAGTGATAATGCACCTCAATGTGCTTTGTTCTAGCATGATAGACTGGGTTATTTGCCAAGTGTATACTACTCATGTTGTCACAATAAATGACAACTGGCCCATCTGTAGGCTGATGCATATCATAAAGTAGCTTATGCAACCAAGCTACCTCACATGCAGCCATTGCTACGCCCCTGTACTCAGCCTCTGTGCTCGAAAGGCAATTGTAGGCTGTTTCTTGCTGCTCCAAGTGACTGCAGCACTCCCAAAAGACAACACATATCCACTGGTAGATCGTCTATCAGAAATACTACTAGCCCAATCAGCATCAGTGTATCCATGCAACTGTATCTGAACCCCAGTCTCATAAAGTAGTCCATACTGCAATGTGGACTTCACATACCTGAGTATGCGTCTAGCCGCATCCAAATGCGGTTTCCTTGGAGCCTGCATAAACTTACTTACCAATCCAACAGCATAGCTCAAATATGACCTGGTAATAGTCATATAAATCAAACTTCCTACTATGCGTCTGTACATAGTAGGGTCTTCCAGAAGCTCACCTGCATCTGCGCTCAGCTTCACATTCTGCTCCAAAGGAACTGAAATAGGCTTACAGCCTGTCATCCCATATTTGGATAGCATGTCCAATCCATACTGCCTCTGCAAGAGCCGTATCCCACTTGGTGATCTAATCACCTCAATGCCCAAGAAATAACACAGCTCTTCCAAATCCTTCATCTCAAACTTCTGCTTCAATAGCATTTTCACATGAAGGATATCTTCATCACTGTCACCTGTCATAATCAAATCATCAACATAAATGACAAGTAGCATAATACCTTTCTCTGTTTTTCTCACATAAAGTGAGAAATCTTGTGAGGTGCCCGCCTATCGGCTTTCCAGGCACTCTTTTAGCGGTCTATCGAGAAACGAATCTAAGCGTCGCTACCCGGCACTCCCAGGGAATGTTCCGAGTTTTCTCGCCTAGGGTTTCCCGAATCCGCCTCGCAACGGAACGTTCACGACCGAACCCACTAGGATCGACCTAAAATTCGGGTTCCTAGTTGTCAAGGTCTCCTGTTAGCATTCTAGCGTCGGGTTTTGGACATCCTACTTTACGCAGAGATACCCAATCCGAAGCAGACCCATGTCGCACTTGGTTCAAAGAGAATGGGAAACGAGAGGGATGCGTTGCTCGACCTCTCTGCCCATAGGGCATGGTCCCATTCCGGTCCCCTAAAACGGCATGAATCGGGTTCTAACCTAACAATACCTAAAGGTCGAAGATGGTAAACCTTGTGAGAAGCCTCCCAGTTCTCTGGGACCACCCTGCCATAGGACGGACCCGTTGGGGGTTCCGCCCACCCGCTTCCCTTAATAGCTTTAGTTTTCTAATTAGGTCCTACCACATTTATGTGTGACACTTAAAGCCAGCTTCATTAATTAAGCCTTTTAGGGAACAGGGTTCATTCGCATAACTTTGACAAACAAGTTCAAACAAGTTTCTTAACTTATCTTCAAGTTAATCTTTGTCTCCCGCCCATACAGGAGAAATTATGTATCGCTTCTGTCCAACAGAAGTATCCCTTCTGCCCTGCAGAAGTAACTGGTCCAATTCACATGGCACCACAAACTCAATCCTTTATCTAGAATAGGATCTCCCAACATGCCCAGATGTTGGGGGCCACGGAGGTTTTCAACTCCATTCTAGACCTAGCAAGGGGTGTCCAGAGCTCCAACTGACCTGCAAGTTGTCTAGGAGTGAAACATCATTCCCGTGGTTGGCCTTTTCACCACTCGACCTTCGGCCCATGAATCGAGCAGTGCCCTCTTAGGCTAAGTACTTTTGAAGTATCTAAACTTTAAAACTAGTACTTTCTATTCATGATTCTCAATGTCGTATTCTTTTAGTAATTATGCTATTTGTAACCCTTGACTATACTTTAATCTAGCACTTGTGTGCACAATCTTTTAATGTCGTTCTTTTGATGACTATGGCATTCATAACGCTTGACTAATTCTTCCTTGTAATTGCTCTACTATCAAATAAGTCATATGTACCTAGGTGCAATTATCTTCCCTTGATATATGCACTTCACAAACTCCATCTTCCGAGTAGGTGAGATGAAATTTATCCTTTTCCATGACCTGTACTCGTGCAATAGTATGGGGCCTAACGTATCTCATACGAGAGTCAAAACAAGCATCTATCAATTTGAAAATACATTACTTACGACCGGAACCGCAGTTGGATTGACGGTGATGCCTTTGCCCGAAGCCTTGTTGCTGGTTGCAGGATTGTCATCCGCACGCGACATTCTTCGCTTGGAGGCCATCGTCCGAAGTAAACTCAAGAGATTAAGAAGGTGGAAATAGATTCAAGATGGGAGAGCATAAGAGAAGATGGTTAAGTCGAGGATCGAGATAGAGGGAATTGAGCTAATTCTCTTCCTTGCAGCCTCTCGAGGTGACTCTTCTCTCTCTCTCTCTCTCAAGCTCTCTTTCAAGCTCTTCCTCACAATCTCTTGGAGGGGTATCCTTCTCTCTATCTCCCTCTCGCAGCCTCTCGGGGTCTCCTTGTGCTTCCTATGCCTCTCCCATGCCTCATATTTATAGTGAATTAGAGAAGAGGGCTTGTGGTTAAGAAGTGGAGCTCTTTGTGGAGGGGGATCTTGGAAAGATCAGTGATCTGATGCTCAGATCATAAATCTGATGGTTCCATTGGCTCCGAAAGGGGGGGTAAAACCCCAAGATACTTGGTTAGAAAGCTCTTAGTTCACTCCTTCTTTTCTCTGTTCAAAGTGCTGTCCACTGCCTGTGAACTACGATCGCGGCACGCGCAATTTCGCAAATCCTCTCTTTATTTTTTCCTTTTTATAAAATCTCCAAACTAACTAAAATATCACTTGTCTTTCCTTTTAAATGACATCCAGTTCTAAAAATCTCCATATCTTATTTTAGGATAATATCTAAAATATACTAGTTCTGCCCAAAATCTAATATTTTTGGACCATCCAAACTATACACATTAACCTAGTAATTAATATAACTCATAAGTCTCGTTCACGTTGTAATTTACGTAAAGGGTGACTACGGTCCTTTTCAATCCGAGAAAAATATCGGATTTATGACTCTCGATTTTTCTAAATAAAAATATTTTAAATTAAATAAAAAATTTCTAAATATTTTAACAATATTTTCTAAATAATCCGAGAAATCGAGATGTCCTCATCTCGAGAGAAACAGGGGGTATCATCTTGGAATATGTGGGTTATGGAACACCACGCTTCCGCTGCACTACTCTGATCTCTCATAGACATACGGTCTTTTGAAAAAACAACCTATGGTATTTGATATATTTGAGTCTTGGTTACAATAGAAAATTTATTGTAGTTACATCTCATGGATATCTTCTAGGTTTTTCCTAAGCACTTGGTATATTCTAGATCACTAGAGCTTGTATGGCTTATTTCTTGTAAGCTGAAGTTCTCTTCGAGTTCCATTGGGACAATTGATATAGTTATGCCCAATGTTGTGGCACTCGGAGCATCGGTGTTTAGGGTGCTTTGGACATTCCCTTTCGGAATGACCTAACTCCCTGCAATAGAAACAGCACGGAGATTTATCACTTGCGGTCACAAGGTTCTTGGTTGTCCTTGGCAGGATTTTCTTCTTTAGATCAAGGTGTCCTAGGATTCTTTTAGCAGATTGGAGTGGTCCTTTATCTTGGAAACTACATTTCCAAATTGTCCTGTCCTTAGTTCGGGATTGAGCTCCATGGAAAATTGGCTTTGCTTGTAATACTAAAGAATACTTCCAAGCTTAGACATTCTGGTAAGACCCAATCTATATTACATTCTGGTAAGACCCAATCTATATTATTTGAGAAGAAATGACTTAAGAGAAATTCATTGCACATTATAACTATTATTCCTTGCAAGAGTATCTCTAATCATTTGCAAGTTTTAGGCTCAAAATAGATGCAACTCATATTACTCAAGTTAACTGCAGTCACAAGAGTAAGGTTTATTCCAATACAAGTTGTATTTCATGTCGATAAAATTTCTAGGATTTCTAATAATCCTGAAGTGGTGTAGTAGGTTCTAAATCTTCGTCTTCATCTGATTTCTCTATATATCCGAAGACTGCACTTGTGTAGCTTCGTTTTCTTGGAGGCTCCATATCTTCTAGACTTAAGTTAGGGTAGTCGACTTGGACATGTCCTAGCTCATTGCAATGGAAACATTGGCGGTAGGGACATCTCCTACGGATGTGCCCTATCTCTCCACATGTATGGCATCTCTTACCTAGATCTCGAGAGTCATCCTTACTACAATTTTCCGATTTAAATTCTTGGACGATTGGATTCGCTCAGAGTAATGCATCTTGCAAGTCCGTTGGACGCATTGCTTCAAGACGGTGGTTCAGAGGAGTGTTTAGGCCATGGCAAAACTTGGATACTTGCTGCACAATATCCATAGGTGGTGCGTATTTTAGTAGGGTTACAAAATTTGAGTAGTAAGCTTCCAAAGTTAATTCTAGTTGCTTTAGCTTGAAGAATTCATTCATCTTCAAAGTCTGGTAGGTTGGCGGAAGGTATCGTCTGCGTACAACATCTTTCAGTTGAACCCAAGTAACAGCAGCTTCAGAAACACCTTCATCTTTGCACCATTGCTTCCACCATAATCGAACCTGGCCAACTAACTTAAGTTTGGCTATCATTACTTGATTGGTAGAGGCAATTCTCGAAGCAAAGAAATAGTCATCCAACGACTCAATCCATATCTCTGCCTCTGCTGTAATGTCTATCCCTTCTCCATCAAACTCGGGTGCCTTAATTTGCTTGAGAAGGAATTTCTTCTCTTGCATGTCAACATTCGTGGGTGCAGAAGGTGCCTAACAATCAAGCCATACTCCTTAGATTATTTTGTTTAGGATATGTCTACAAACCATACATTAATCAATCACGTATCATTACAAAATTTCGCTCTGATACCAACTGTGAGGTGCCCGCCCATCGGCTTTCCAGGCACTCTTTTAGCGGTCTATCGAGAAACGAATCTAAGCGTCGCTGCCGGGCACTCCCAAGGAATGTTCCGAGTTTTGTCGCCTAGGGTTTTCCGAATCCGCCTCGCAACGGAACGTTCATGACCGAACCCACTAGGATCGACCTGAAATTTGGGTTCCTAGTTGTCAAGGTCTCCTGTTAGCATTCTAGCGTCGGGTTTTGGACATCCTAATTTACGCAAAGATACCCAATCCGAAGCAGACCCATGCCGCACTTGGTTCAAAGAGAATGGGAAACAAGAGGGATGTGTTGCTTGACCTCTCTGCCCATAGGGCATAGTCCCATTCCGGTCCCCTAAAACGGCATGAATCGGGTTCTAACCTAACAATACCTAAAGGTCGAAGATGGTAAACCTTGTGAGAAGCCTCCCAGTTCTCTGGGACCACCCTGCCGTAGGACGGACCCGTTGGGGGTTCCGCCCACCTGCTTCCCTTAATAGCTTTAGTTTTCTAAGTAGGTCCTACTACATTTATGTGTGACACTTAAAGCCAGCTTCATTAATTAAGCCTTTTAGGGAACAGGGTTCGTTCGCATAACTTATAACACAAACACGAAAACATAGCAAAGCAATCTATTGACAAATAAGTTCAAACAAGTTCCTTAACTTATCTTCAAGTTAATCTTTGTCTCCTGCCCATACAGGAGAAATTATGTATCGCTTCTGTCCAACAGAAGTATCCCTTCTGCCCTGCAGAAGTAACTGGTCCAATTCACATGGCACCACAAACTCAATCCTTTATCTAGAATAGGATCTCCCAACATACCCAGATGTTGGGAGCCACGGAGGTCTTCAACTCCATTCTAGACCTAGCAAGGGGTGTCCAGAGCTCCAACTGACCCGCAAGTTGTCTAGGAGCGAAACATCATTCCCATGGTTGGCCTTTTCACCACTCTACCTTCGGCCCATGAATCGAGCAGTGCCCTCTCGGGTTAATACGCGGTGCGACCATGGAGGTGATCCACCCGTACATTCAGCCTAATATCATTAATCGCATCGCGTATTAATACCATAGAAAATGATAATAGGCTGAATCCTTTAAGAATCAGGCACAAACAAGGCATTCAGCCTAATATCATTTTCTAAGAAATCATTCCTTTAATCCCATGGCGACTTGTCATCACAGACCCTTGCCATGCATTTACCATAAATCACAAGCACTTGGAATAATCGTCCAAACAACAACTAACAACCAGTTGAATGTAGAAGCATTTAGGATATTGTTTGATCAACCAACAAAACCAATTGCATTCTTTCCAAAACAATGCAAGAGTAGATGATATAATATTTTCCATTGCATATTTGCTCTCCCCCTTGGTATCTAAGAGCAATATTATGCAAAAATGTTCTTAACACTTCCTTCCTTCGGCTAGGGCGTG
Source organism: Lygodium microphyllum (assembly GCF_053477565.2). Lineage (NCBI taxonomy): Eukaryota > Viridiplantae > Streptophyta > Polypodiopsida > Schizaeales > Lygodiaceae > Lygodium > Lygodium microphyllum. Next base: position 72,193 of record NW_028229565.1, on the reverse strand, counting down.
CATTGAGCTAGAATATAGTTTTTCTTAATATTTGGGTTCTTAGGCTAAGTACTTTTGAAGTATCTAAACTTTAAAACTAGTACTTTCTATTCATGATTCTCAATGTCGTATTCTTTTAGTAATTATGCTATTTGTAACCCTTGACTATACTTTAATCTAGCACTTGTATGCACAATCTTTTAATGTCGTTCTTTTGACGACTATGGCATTCATAACGCTTGACTAATTCTTCCTTGTAATTGCTCTACTAGCAAATAAGTCATATGTACCTAGGTGCAATTATCTTCCCTTGATATATGCACTTCACAAACTCCATCTTCCGAGTAGGTGAGATGAAATTTATCATTTTCCATGACCTGTACTCGTGCAATAGTATGGGGCCTAACGTATCTCATACAAGAGTCAAAACAAGCATCTATCAATTTGAAAATACATTACTTACGACCGGAACCGCAGTTGGATTGACGGTGATGCCTTTGCCCGAAGCCTTGTTGATGGTTGCAGGATTGTCATCCGCACGCAACATTCTTCGCTTGGAGGCCATCGTCCGCAAGTAAACTCAAGATATTAAGAAGGTGGAAATAGATTCAAGATGGGAGAGCGTAAGAGAAGATGGTTAAGTCGAGGATCGAGATAGAGGGAATTGAGCTAATTCTCTTCCTTACAGCCTCTCGAGGTGACTCTTCTCTCTCTCTCTCTCTCAAGCTCTCTTTCAAGCTCTTCCTCACAATCTCTTGGAGGGGTATCATTCTCTCTACCTCCCTCTCGCAGCCTCTCGGGGTCTCCTTGTGCTTCCTATGCCTCTCCCATGCCTCATATTTATAGTGAATTAGAGAAGAGGGCTTGTGGTTGAGAGGTGGAGCTCTTTGTGGAGGGGGATCTTGGAAAGATCAGTGATCTGATGCTCAGATCATAAATCTAATGGTTCCATTGGCTCCGAAAGGGGGGTAAAACCCCAAGACACTTGGTTAGAAAGCTCTTAGTTCACTCTTTCTTTTCTCTGTTCAAAGTGCTGTCCACTGCCTGTGAACTGCGATCGATGCGCACGATTTCGCAAATCCTCTCTTTATTTTTTCCTTTTTATAAAATCTCCAAACTAACTAAAATATCACTTGTCTTTCCTTTTAAATGACATCCAGTTCTAAAAATCTCCATATCTTTTTTTAGGATAATATCTAAAATATACTAGTTTTGCCCAAAATCTAATATTTTTGGACCATCCAAACTATACACATTAACCTAGTAATTAATATAACTCATAAGTCTCGTTCACGTTGTAATTTACGTGAAGGGTGACTACGGTCCTTTTCAATTCGAGAAAAATATCGGATTTATGACTCTCGATTTTTCTAAATGAAAATATTTTAAATTAAATAAAATTTATTAATAATTAATGTTAGTTAGTTTTTATCTTAGTTAGTCTTTAGTTAGTAATCTTACTAACTTATTAATTGACTAACTAACTTACGAACCAACCAACTAACTTTTATTGTGCGGAGATATTACAAATCTGCCTTGGAAATCTGAAAGTCAATAGTGATAAGATATTGTCTTATCTTGTCAGACCATGCTCTAGGTGCTTGCTTCAAGCCATACAAGGCTTTCTTCAACTTGCAAACAAACTCAGGATGAACAGCATGCACATAACCTGGTGGCTGCTCCATATATACCTATTCTTGCAAATCACCATGCAAGAAGGCATTCTTTACATCCATCTGATGTAAAGACCATTCCTTTGATGCATCCATAGCAATGACTGCTCTTACGGTTGCCATCCTTGCAACTGGACTGAATGTTTCTTCATAATCAATGCCATATGTTTGTGCATACCCCTTGACTACTAATCTTGCCTTGTATCTGTTCACAGAATCATCTGCATTGTGCTTCACCTTATAAACCCACTTACAACCAATTGCATTCTTATCTTTAGGCAAAGGTACCAATTCCCATGTAGCATTTGCTTCCAAGGCATCCATTTCTTCATCCATGGATTTCTTCCATTTTTCTTTTCCCATGGGTTGCTCAAAAGAAGTGGCTCCTGGTTCCTGTATCACTTTGACCATATAGGCATAGTGAATGGTTGTAAATCCATCATATTTCAGCCTATCCACAGGATACCTAGCTCTGGTAGACCTACGCAAAGTAGCTTCACTCCTAGGTGCTCTCAAAGCATCCCTAGTCTTCCTTACTCCAGGTGTAACAATAGAAGGAATACCCAACTCATCATCAATGCTCTGTTCTGAGCCACTGGATTCACCATCCACATAAGAGTGACTTGCATTCACATCAAACATGGGCTGATCTACCTTCTCTTTTCCTTTTCGTGATACCTGCATACCACTATCTGCATTGCTTTGAGAAGATTCTCCTGATCTCAATCTACCTGTCCATGGCAAAGAATGTGAACCACTACTAGAGGACGCTCCAGGTCCACTAATATCTTGTGATTGCTGCTGTGAATTCTGTGCAGCATTACCATTTTGTGCATCTACATTATCAATCATATTTACTGGTTTATACCAGCTACTCATCTCATAAAAAACAACATCTCTGCTCACTGTAAACTTACGAGTAGAAGGGTTATAGCATCTATACCCTTTTTGCTGCAAAGAGTAACCAATAAAGATGCACTTCTCAGCTTTTGGATCCAACTTGGATCTCAACTCATATGGCATATGAACATAGGCAATGCAACAAAAAATTTTCAAATGAGAAATATCTGGTTTCCTACCAGTATACCTCTCCTCTGGAGTCATGCCATGTATTGCTACAGTGGGAGTCCTGTTCATTATGTAGACTGCTGTAGCAACTACCTCAGCCCAGTAAAAATCTGGCAGGTCTTTTTCATTGAGCATGGCACGAGATACCTCTCCAATATGCCTGTTTTTCCTTTCTGCAATTCCATTTTGTTGTGGGATATGACTGCATGAATATTGCTGCTTTATGCCATGCTCCTGCAGGAACCTTGCAAACTCATTTGAGAGGTACTCTCCCCCTCCATCTGACCTTAGGCATTTTATTTGCAGGCCTGTTTCTTTTTCAACCATAGCTTTAAGAGTTTTGAAATGCTCAAAAACTTCACTTTTTTTTTTCATAAAATACACCCAAACTTTTCTGCTATAGTCATCAATAAAAGTGACAAAATAATGACAGCCTCCAAGAGATGTAGCTTTAGTAAGCCACACATCAGACTGGATTAATTCCAATGGCTTCTTACTCTCTTGAACATGTCTAGGAAATGGTTTCCTTGCCTGTTTTCCAAATTGACAGGCTTCACATACCTTATGTATTTCTGCAACCTTGAATTTAGGCAATCCTGCAACAATATTTTGGGCCTTCATTGATTTAAGTCGTTGTATATTAACATGACCAATACGTTTATGCCAAATATCAATAGCTGCAACTACACTGGTCCCATGTGCAAACATTGCTGCACTCAATTCAGGCATGTCTGCATCCAACGTAAACATTCTGCCCTTCTTCTTTCCTTTTGCTATCAAGCGACCTTTATTTTTCATATCCTCAACAAAGCATCCATGAGGATTAAATCTGACCTGCAAGCCCTGCTCAACCATTTGACCAACAAAAACCAGATTCTTGGTGATATTCGGGACATGAAATACATCGGACAGGTATTTCTTTTTCCCATCCTGCATAGACAAAGGAATTTTTCCAATCTGCACAATAGGATGTGCAGTATCATCACCAATCTCCACAAATCCTGGTTTTTCCATTTTCCTTGCATCCTCCATCCATTCTGCATGACCTGTCATGTGGTTTGATGCACCTGAGTGAACATACCATACATCATTGCTTTCTTCTGCACTAGTCACAGAATTGTTCATGTGCTGCACCATAAACAAATGCTCATTTCTGTCATCACCCTGTCTACTAGAAGATGCATAATTTCCTTGTTGCAATTTTCCATTCATGATGTCATTCTGCTTTTTATAGCAGTCATATGACCCATTTTACCACAGTAGTAGCATTTAACATTGCTATTTGCATTTTGGCCTCTTTGCCATCCACCACGACCTCTTTGGCTCCCCCTGCCTCTAGAGTTACCACGTCCTCCTCCATAGGACTAGTTTTCTTGAGTTTGCTGCATATTCTGATTTCTACCATGGCCTCCAGATCGGCCTCCTCTACCTCTTCCAGCATTTGAGTAGAAGACAGTTTCTTTTGAAGTTCCTCCTGAAGAAGATGCACCACCATTTCTCTGCTCCTCAGAAATTAGAAGAGCAATCAACTCCTCAAAATCAAAAAATCTTTCACGAACGAAAATGGATGTTTGGAACTGTGCATAATCCTTTCCTAGACCATTCAAGGTCACAGAAACTAAATCATCATCTTCCACTAGCGACCCAATGGAAGCAAGTGCATCTGCAATCTTCTTCACCTTCATGTGGTAGTCATTGATGCTCATACTTTCTCTTTGCACATTGTGCAACTCTTGCTTGAGCTGCATTTTACTGGCTTGCGTATTTATGCTATACATTTTTGACAAAGTATCCCATGCCTCCTTTGGCGTACTTGCATCCTGAATATGCACAATCATAGAGTCTGAAATACTGATAGATAGCCAGTACATAACTTTTCTGGCTCTCTCATGCCATCCTTTAAATGCCTGCATTTGCTATTGATTGGGAACATCAGGAAGAACTGGTTCTTCTTCATTTCCTGCAACAAATTCCCAATATCCTTTTCCCATAAGGAAATTCGTCATTCTAAACTTCCATGCTTGGAAGTTGTTCTTGTCAAGCTTTTCAGTGACAATCTGCGAAAGAGAATCAGACGCCATTACAGAACACTGCAAACAATTCTGTCACTATAAAAAACATAGCTTCAGCCTCACAAGGGCAAATCTGTAAAACTGACGAAAGTGATATTTGACCACACAGTCACTTCCTAGTGACGATTTTGCATGAACAGGCCCCAATGTCTCTACACACAGGCATACGATGTAATTTCTACGGTAACTTTTCACCGATCTGTAGAACGGTGGTCGCACAACATAAAATAGGGCCTTTTCCTGAGTGCGTGCAGAAAACTTCCGCCTCCAAAATAGGCCCCGAAATGGCCTCAAATAAAAAAAACAAGGTCACCAAGGGCTAAAGCCCTTACCCGCAGCATATACTGCCCTTTTGCTTCACCACGAAGGGCGTCTCAACTTGAGACAATGCACTCTTGCACTTTCCGGCTATGTTACCTGCAGAGACTTGCTCCCAAAACAGAAAAATGAAAGCAACACTGGTCCTCTTACCAGAACACCGCGAACTTGGCTTGCTTTCTTGAGCTCCTTACCACGAATAAGGCTCTGATACCATGTCAAGATTGTGGGAGAGAAGGAAGGAGTCTCACTTGTAGCTTTCTTGCTTGCACAATGGGGGAGTACACACAAAGGTGGAGGCTGAAAACAGTTTTCCTCTTCTTAGTTGTATAAGCCAAAAGAACTCTGGTACAAAGAAATAGAAGAACCCTATATATGGGTCTTAAACCAAACGCAACTAACTAAGGCGGCATACTAACTGAGCCACGAACTAGAGTAGATAAGGATAGCTTTCATCTAGCTATTATTTATGGGCGGTGTACCAACCGCATCCGCAACTAACAAGTCGGTGACATAAATGCACAACGGTCACCCTGGCATACCACAAGTGGAGCTCGATATCTCAACATCTTTTACATACAAAAGGATATAATATAAAGTGATTATTTATAGATTGAATAGAAAAGGGTTAGTTTTATTCAGAAAAAAATCACGAATAAGGATATTTATAAATAGGCCTTGAATGCATGTGATGTAGAGGATATACATATTGTAACTTCCCCGAGTATGTAATTGCGTACCTGTCCTTACTTCATATTTGATTATAAAAGCTAGAAAAGTTACATATAAGCATCTCGACTGATACCAATACTATCTAGTGTCTTCTACACTAACCCAGTATCCAAAGAATGATCCTTTATAAATAACTCCAAGAATTTTTCCTTTTTAAATTATTCTTCTCCAAAAAATCTTTTGAAACTACTGAAGGAAGAAGATGATAATAAAACTCAAATGCTTTTAAAGAATCTCTTTCACTTACATTCACTTGAAGAGAGATCTAAATAAAATTAACAACACGAATCAATACAATTAATTATAAACAAAGCCATATTTTAATATTTTTAAAGTGAAAAAAAATATACCTTAATGTTTGGATTCTTTTACTACAACCACCACCTCCTCATTTGAGACTTTCAATCTTTTTAAGAGCCTTTTATCGATTTGGAAGCTCTAAAATAGTTTGCTTTTGTTGATAAGATTTGATATGTTTCTCCAATGAATAAATCCTCTGTTGATAGACCTCTAGCTTTTGCAATAACTGGTTGTTATGTTTTAATAAAAGATGATTCTCCAATCTGAGGATATTCTCTTCTGCAACCAAGTTAAGTGTATAGCCTAGAAACCCATTATAACCATCACCAATGAACCTTATCAATGAACAACTATTATAGAAAGGTGGAGTGCTATTTTTGCTAGGATCTTTGGGATATAGCCTGCCATCTAACCAAAGATCAAGATTCTTCTTTTCTTCAAACGTTGAGAGTGGAATTTTGGTGCCGGGAAGTGCTTAAAAATAGCTAAAAATTATAAATTTCAAGGGAAAAATATTCACCGTCAAAGGCGGCAGCTCGATCTAGGACGATTTTAAGCATAAGCAATCGACGGGCGCCCAAGCGACACATCCAGATTTTTAGTAATTTTTTTGTCAGTCAGGACGGGATGTGGGAGCTGCAAGCCGGTCCGGGATGCCGAGAGGGACACCCAGAAATTTACAGCACGACAATCGGAGTCCGTACGAGGAAGTGGCCAAAAAACTAGCCGGGGTGCCCAAAAAGGGGCCAAAAAGGAAATTTCAAAAGGTGTGAATAGAGGGGGGTGACCTTTGGCACCCCCCCCCAAAAAAAAAAATGTGATGGAGGGGGGGCGGCAGCTGTTTTCAGCCACCGAAAAAAACGCGCCCCCCACCCCCAAATCGAGTTGATGGCTGCAAAGCAAGCCAGGAAAGCAAGCACTGCAGGCCACTACATCCTTTCTACGCTCCGTATCGCTCCGCTCCACGCATTCAATGGCAGCCTGTAGAGGGAGAGAGAAAATCAGTCTTTCTCTCTCCTCCCTCTCTCTCTTCTAAAGGCAAGTTCATGTGGGAAGAAGAAGGAAGAAGAAAAAATGATGGAGGCTTGTCCGGCATGGATCGGATTGCTCCACGGGCTGGAAATGGTGATTGGTGATTGTGATGGACATGAAGTGCTGCTGATTTTCAGATTTGCAGCCATGGACATGAAACCCGAAACACGCAAATAAGCGGTAATTCAAAATTTTCAAAGGAAATTTGAGATTTTATGGCTTTGGATTGATGAAATGTTGTTCATGTGGGCTAAAAATTGTTCATGTTGCTGTTTTCTATGAGTTCTTGCTAGTCATAATCAGAAAATCAGAAAGATATGCATCTTGTGGTTCAAAATAATACATTAAAACACGTAAAACATGAAAAATCAAGGGAAAATGATGGTTTTTTGGCATAAAAAGGGGAAAGTGAATAGGAACACCAACTAAACTTTCATTTTTCTGCAAGAAGGAACTAAGGGCCACAGCCCATAACCTGTTTTGAATTTTCAGTAATTAAATAATGCAGAAAAATAAGGAAAAATACAAGAAAAGGGTGAAAAAACCCTAAAAAATAAGAAAAAAATACATTTTGGGTTTCGAAAAATAAGGATAAACAAGAGCAATGTTTGTGAATGTTTTTGGGGACTGAAGCATGAGGATTTGCCTCAGTTCAACCCCACCTTCTTGTTCTAGTGTGTCTTTTTCCGTTTTTTCCACATAAAATGATGGTAAAATACCCTATAAATCTATTCAACGATGCAATATTTAAACGGGGAAGGGTACAGGAGTTGAAATATGTCTAAATGCTGTGTGAGATGATGGGAAAGTTGCTAATTTCTATGCATAGCATTTAGGACGGATGATAATTAAAATTAAGAGCTTAGTAGCACGAGGATCACCTCGGTGCTAGGCCCATGCAACGAAGCACGAACGGTAGTTGGAAATCATTAAAAGAATATTTTTGCACTTGTGCACGATACTGTTTTGCTAAATGTTTGAGCACTAGGCATCCACCAAATGCATAGAGCATGAAAAGAATTTAGAAAATATCAGTGACTAGCTCCTGGACATGCATTGCAATTGGTTTATTGGAACCTGACCTACGATGAGAGACAGTGAGGTACCCATGTTGTAGGTTAGTCGTGGGGTCTAGGGGAAAGAGAAGTAAGGACAATGGTACATTCCTGGACACGCTTATTTGGTACCTTGAGCGACTTTTGTGCGAAATGTCTAAATGTTGAGCGACGCATCGAGGGGCCAATCCCCAAGGTGTAGGAGAGTCGCAGAGGGTTGACGGCATTCAGTCATAGGAGGAACCCCATGTGTATGTGATTCGAGCCTTTTGGCTATGTGAAAGGGACTCCCTCTAAGGAGTAATATTGGGTTAGGATCAATTGGACTACAACGTATTACAAACGTAATGTTTAGGAAGGCAGAGATTTTGATAGACGCTCCTGGCCGCGAGGCCGAGGGGTTGTCTTGTGCGTAGTGACGAGGCCCGGCTAGTGCATGAGCCAGTGCCGGCCCGTTTTTAGGTCTATCAGTGGTGCGTCTGCCGGGAGCCGCTTAAAAGTGGCGGTTCTCGAATCCTGGTTGTTTAGGGACCAACTAGCAGTTTATGCCAAAGGATACTGAGATTGATCCGTTATTTATTGATAAGCATCATCTAGCAGAAATCCAAAAGCAAGAAAGAGACGAAAGAGCTAAGCGACGTGCTGAAATTTTTAGGAGATATTCCCCTAAGCATAGCGGTGCTGAACCCTTACGAGGGAGTGGATCTAGTGGTCTTGGGGCCACAAGTAGTAAGTTAGGAGAAGGTGGAAGCTCTAGTGCTCCCCTTCCTTCTATAAGCCAGTCCACGTCAAGTACGGGAGGTGTAACCCCACCGTCCCCTATTCCTAGGGCAAATCCAATCCTCGTCATGGCGCAGCCTATTGCAATTCCAGCAGGAATGACAGATTTGCCGGCTCTAGGCTACCCGCTACCCATTTTTAATGTGCTAGTTGAGGAAGATGCAGAACTCCACATTAGGGAGTTTCAAAAGCTGATGTTTAACTGTCGCATTCAAGAAGAAGGACATTTAATGATGTTCTTCAATATGACTCTCAAAGGAAGAGCCGCTATATGGTATCATGGTTTAGAAGCCGGAACCATATTGAACATTGATGCATTTTATGGAGCTTTTCGAAGGGAGTTTGCCCCTGAAAGGGGTGGGCAATATTGGTTGCGTGTACTTAACGTGACCCGCCAAGAACCACACGAGGATATTCGTGCTTATGCGAAGAAGATAAAAGAGGTTTTCCCTAAGTTGGACACCTCTATTCCTATCCCCGCAGCTGCCCAGTTACAATATTTCCTACATGATTTGGACTTTAATATCCAATTGCAGTTGAGTAGTGTCCCCTTGGGGGATATAGATACTGCCATTACACGAGCACAAGAGGTGGAATCCCGACTACAAGCAGCCTATGCTTCTCGAGGCAATTCGAACATGGGTTTAGTATTGGGAAATAATGTGGCAATGGCCAATGGCAGTAGTGGTCAAGGGATGGCGATGGCTAACCCTAATGGAAGAGGAAACATGATGCAGAATGTCCCTTTATTACCAGCTCCCCCTAGCATGTCGATGCCTACGGGCAGTCAAATGGTTCCAAATGGTGGAAGCCAGGTGGTCAATTCTAACACCATGCCTGTGGCTCAACAACCAGTGCCTAATCGAATTGTTAGGCCGATGGAACGACATGGTAATGACCAAGGCTATGAGTCGAGTTCTTCCAATGTTCTTGGCGAGGTTAAGGACATGATGAAGCATTATACCAACATGATTACGAAGCAGTATCGGCAAATAGCCGTTGATGTCAACTTCCTTAAAAAACAACAAAATTTGATAGGAAGTAGATATCCAGAGGAGGGTGCACCTTCGAGGTTTAGTTGCAAATGGTGTGGCGGGCAGCACTATCCAAGAAATTGCCCAAATGTTAAGTGCGACATTTGTGGAAAATCCGGCCATTCAGCAACTACTTGCTGGAGTAAGATCAGTTCTCTCTAGCGAGGAAGTCGGCAACCAGGGCCAGTTAATCATCGTGCGCAAGGAAATGATTCCCAGCGAGAAGACGGGCCTAAACAAATACTTCAACGACCAAAGACTACAGTAGAGGAGCTACCAAGTGGTAGTGGGGTTAGTTTTATTGAGGCTGTACGCGTTAATGATGCTGAAACCTCTAATCTGCGAGCTGTCCTTACAAGAGGTCAAAAGGGTCGAGAGGCCGACAAGGATAAGCTTGTCGATGGAAACCCTAAACAAGGCGACAAAGGGACGCAAGTTTTGGATCCTGCCATGGAAGGGGGACCTTTGAAGCCCGTAGAAAGTAAAGCCGATAAGGAACCACCAAAGAAGAAGGTGAAAGTTAAGAAAGAGGCAATAAAGCCGGTTCAGCGACCTAAAGAGAGGATGGTTTGGCGTGAAAAGCGAGCTCTATCAAACTATCATGAATTCGATTTGGCGAGTTCTCTTTGCGAAGTCAAGCCGGATGTGAATCTTTTACAGCTTATTAAGCTTTCCCCAGGGGTACGTAAGGAATTTAGAAAGATTCTACGTACCGGGTATATCGTAGAACCTTTGGGTATTGCGCGAGTTGGTGATGACTGGTTCGAGCATGCTGAGAAGCATTGCCCAAGGGTTGCAGCCTATGTCGATGGGATATTAGTAGATTATGCCATTGTCGACACGGGATCATCTGTTAACATTATGAGTTCTGAACTGATGGAAAGGTTGGGTCTTGCGATCCAGAAAGATACCTCCACAATTCTCAGAATGGCAGATGATAGTTTGAGACAGCCGGAAGGCTGCATTACTAAGGTCCATGTCACTGTTGCAAATGTAGAATGCCTGTTGGACTTTAGGGTGATTCGTTTTGCAGGCCGTCCAAGTTACCAAGTATTACTCAGACGACCTTGGATCTTGCAAGCGGACTGCCAAGTAGATATACCCGCCAATCGACTAATATTCGGCAGAGGTGCCTAGCGTGTGGTAGTTGATGCTTATCCTAAGTCCCCGCAGAGTAAGAGAGCTCCTCTATCTTCTACAGAATTGGAGACATTAGAAGATTTATCTAGCAGTGAGACATCATCGAGTGATGAGTCCAAAGAGGGATCCACCACGGAAGACATCTATCAGATCACTTTGAATGAGCCGATAGAGGGCCAAGATCGTATAAGAGATGCAGATGTTATCGAGCTAGACCTTGGTATGCCTGATGATTCGCGGCCAATCAAATTAGGTTCTATGCTCAGTTCAACAGAAAGGGAGGACTATGTGGCCTTGATCTAGGAATTCCGTGATATCTTTGCCTGGAGTTATGATGAGTTGAGAGGCATCCCTCCTAGTCTTGCTCTTCATACAATCCCGTTGAAAGAGGGCAGTCGTCCTGTACGGCAAAAAGTAAGGCGTATGCCTTTCGAATTGAGGGACGGCCTGTTTGAAGAGTTACAGAAGCTTCAAAAAGCGGGTTTGATTTTTCATGTGCAACACACGGAATGATGTTCACCAGTTGTGATTAGAAAGAAGAAGAATAATCAAATCCGTTTATGTGTAGACTTTAGGGAGCTGAATAAGCAGATAGTTAAGGACTACTACCCGTTGCCATTTATTGACCAGATTTTGGATCAATTAGCGGGTAGGGAGATATATTCGTTTATGGATTGCTTTGCAGGATACAACCAAATGGCAATTGCAGAAGAGGATAAGTTGAAAACAACTTTTATCACTGTATTTGGTACTTTTGCGTACCATGTGATGGCCTTTGGTTTATGCAATGCGCCTGGTTCGTGGCAACGAACAGCAGATAAGACATTCGGTGACATATCCCCTGAAGAGTTGAAGGTGTTTATTGATGACTTAGGGGCCGCCACCGTGAGAGTGAGGCAGTTGATCATTTTAAGAAAATGCTTCGAGTGTTGTAGACAATTCTGCATCGCCCTAAACCCGCGGAAGTGTGTTTTTGGAGTGCCTTATGGGCTGTTGCTGGGTCATGTGGTCAGTTCGGTAGGAATTGCGACAGACCCCGAGAAGGTTAAAGTTATAGTTGCCATGGGTCCACCACGCACTCCGAAGGAAGTTCATAGCTTTCTGTCTTCGGTTGGTTACTACCGTAGATTCATCAACGCCTTAGCAGAAAGAACGTTGCCGCTTATAAATTTATTGTCCTTTAGCTGTTCGTTTGTATGGGGTGACCCTTGTAAGGTAGCATTCAAGGATGTGAAACAGGAGCTAGCAAGAGCGCCCGTTTTAAAAGCACCTAAAAGAGGTGAGGTGTTCTATATATTTTCGGCAGCCACCATGTATAGTATCAGCTACTGTTTAGCCCAAATTTGGGAAGAGAAGTGGTACCACCCGATTGCTTTTACTAGTCGGAAGCTGGGGGTATCCGAAATCAACTATACTTACATGGAGAAATTGTGTCTAGCGATGGTCTTTGGGACCAAGAAATTCAGGCATTATATTCTCTATGAGAAAGTCGTGCTTTATACGAAGGCGGAGGGGCTTCGGCTATTGATGAATAAGCTACAGCTGCCTGATCGTCTAGCAAAGTGGTTGATCACTTTGCTGGAATTTGATTATGAAATCCGTAGTAAGCCACCAAGGTTGCAAGGCATCGTGGAATGTCTTGTGGACTTTGGGGAGCCAAAAGAATCTGTGGCTGAAGGTAGTGACATGGAGATGTTATTTAAAATAGATACGGCATCTATTCCCTCCTGGTATGCTGCAATAACGCATTATTTATCGACGGGAGAGGCTGGATCCGAATTATCTAAAGCTGAGAAAAGGAAAATTAAGCAGCAAGCATTAAAGTTTGCTTTGATCGCAGGTACATTATATCGACAAGGGGTTGATGACATCTATCGCCGATGTGTGATGCCTGACGAGGTGCCATTCATTTTGGAAGAGTGCCAGTATTCTGCTTGCGGTGGCCATTTTGCTGGACGGCTTACAGCACAAAAGGCTTTAAGAGCAGGTTATTGGTGGCTTGCCATCTTCCAGGATGCGTTTGCGTACGTTAAGAGATGCGATATTTGTCAACGACATGATAGTCGAGAGAATAGGAAACGACCACTCACCCCTATTATGGCGATACTTCCATTTGAGAAGTGGGGAATAGAATTTGTGGGTCCTATTACTCCGTTGTCGACTACACAAAAGAGGTACATCATTGTAGCAACTGACTACTTCACAAAGTGGTCAGAAGCACGTGCAACAAGGAAAGATGATGCTAAAGAAACTGCTAGTTTCCTTTTAGAGCAGATAATATGCCGGTTTGGTCCACCGAAAGAATTAGTGTCGGACCGCGGAACCCATTTCCTGAATAAGGTGATTAAAGGTTTGACAGAGATGTGGCAAATCAAGCATAACAAGACAACCCCATATAATCCGCAAGCCAATGGGCAAGTTGAAAGAACCAACAAGCAGCTTGTGGGCATCCTGTCCAAAATTGTGTCGGAAAAGAAACGGGATTGGGATAAAAAGTTATACGTGGCAGTGTGGGCCTATAATACCACCTTCAAACAAGCCACTGGCCATACCCCGTTCAAGTTAGTATATGGGGAGGAGTGTGTCTTGCCTTTAGAAATTGAGCTGCCGACTATTCGGTTTGCCATCAATCATTCTTTGAGCGATGAAGACGCACTTTTTGAACGCTTGACGACACTGGCATATTTAGATGAGCTTAAGTTGCAGAGCTTATTGCACCAAGAAGTGGCGAAGCGCCGAATGAAGCAGCTACACGACCTCAAAGCCAAGAAATACACCTTCAAGAAAGGACAGCTTGTTCTGTATTATGACGCACGACGTGAATTATTTCCAGGCAAGCTAGAGCCCACATGGGATGGGCCCTATAGGATCGTTAGAATAGGAAAGAGTAAATCCACAGTTTTGTTAGCTGACCTTGAGGGGATAGAATTTAAAAATAAGGTTAATCTTAATAAGATTAAACCTTATTATTTCTGATTGCACTAATGCTATGACTGCCTTGTAGGTCTAGGAGAGATCGATCAAGCATCTGCAAGAAAATCGTGATAGAGGTTGATGGGTCGTCTGATCCCTTATTTAGAACACCCATATTTAGAACAGAGGTATCATCAGGGAAAGCTCATTTGGTGGAGCAAAGGATATAAGGTGACTGTGCAAGAAGGCGGGACATTTATTTGGGAGATCAAGGTCTTCTGCCATCACTGCCTACAAATTTTGACGAGCATCCCTGTTGAATTCAATGACGATGGAGGGATGGAGCCTACAGTCCACCCATTGAATATGCTGAATTTCGATTACCATAATTACGAGTAGAGTTCCGGATGGCGGGATATGTAAACCCTTTATGGACGTACACCTTGTACTTTGATGGGGTGTCCAGGGGTCCATGCAAAAAAGGAAGTGTAGGAGTTGTCATCCGAGACCCCCGACGACATATTGTCATGAAGTTAGCTGCTTATCTCGGGGTGAATTTTACCAATAATATGGCAGAATACAAAGCCCTGATTATGGGTTTGAATATTGCGAAGAAGGGTGGTATCCGCCAGTTGTTGGTGAAAGGGGACTCTCAGTTGGTTTTAAATCAACTCAATGGGACATACATGGTACGGAACCCCATCCTTTGTATGTACCATCATACTACCATAGCCCTGCTAGACGAATTTGATAGAGTGTCTTTTCAGCTGATTCCACAAAATTGGAATCAGTTTGCCGATTCATTGGCTAATTGTGCGTATGAAGAAGACCTCTTCTTTAATTGTGGCCCTTGTCCCGATATATCTATTGATGGTGAGACAGGACCTGGTCGTTTGTGGGGTATGCTTTCTGAACATGCCCTCTTTGGCAGACGATGGTTGATTTGGGTGATGCAGAGGGTAAGCGAGACTCATCTACCTTTATTATCTTGGACCCATAGACTAATTAGACAACATGTGATGCAAACACCTCTTGCAATATGCGCAGGAGGGATAGGTCATAATTTAATGCACCTAGTTTAGGGCTACAAGCCCTGTTCCCCTGGGAATGGTATGCTTTGATGTCTATCATGGTTGTTTTCAGGAGGATGTTATGCGTAGTATTGTTTGATTTCATTAGGCCAAGAGGGCCGATTCAGTTTTGTAGCAAAGTCATGTCTGGTTTCATTAGGCCAAGAGGGCCATTTGCCTGACTAGTGCAGGTGCGTTTAATTGGGTTTTTGTTTTAAGTGTTGTGCTAGACAGGTTTGAAGGCAAGCTTGGAGGGAGCCTTTGTCACGGCATCGATGGAAGCTTCTTGTGGCCAATCCAGGTGATACCTCTCCTTTACGAGTACCTTTCTTTCCTGTTATATGTATATTTGTACTTGTCAAGGGGATACATTTTTGTTGGGGACCGGCAACCAAGGCATGAAGTCCCAGGTTGAGATTAAGTATGTTTGAGGGAGGTCGGAGTAGTCATTGCCTCCTGCAAAGACATTGTTAGACATTGAAAGACCTGTTTTAGAAGGAAGTCCTAGTGGCCCTGTCCTGCTAGCCTGCTAGGCAGCCGTTCTAGGAGTTCTTGTTAGTAGTAAGGCAGTTAGAGAAGCCTGCCAGAAGATAATAATGATGATGCCCAGAAACTCTGTACATCCTAAAAGATGAATATAAATACGAAGGTGTGTAAAAAGGGGTTCTAACCCCTCTCAAAGTAAAGAAAAGAAAAGAAATGAAAATATATAAGAAGTTGATCATTGCCTTGCGAGGGCTTGGTAGGTTCTTGGGTGCCGAGACAAGTCCTGAGGCCGATACCTTATCTTCCTAGGGGTGGCTTCTTGCCAAATATAATACCAAAACAAGGAAGGTTGGAGCGAAAATAAAAGTGAGCATTAGAAAAGGATTAAGTGTCGCCTTGCGAGGGCTTGGTAGGTTCTTGGGTGCCGAGACAGGTCCTGAGGCCGATGCCCTGTTCTCCTTGGGTCACTACGCTCATCTCCCTCCTTTTTACATGCCTGAGTATGTTCATCCAATACAAACCCTAAAAGAAGACATGTACTGAAAGAAAATACTCTTTGATCAGGCTATAGGAGTCCTCGCCTTGTAGGAGCTCCTAGTTGTGTTGTCTTTAGTTGGTAAGTAGTGCATACTACCACTTAGGGCAACCTCTTTGATAGGTTTTTTTAGTTTGGCTGTGTTGGAGCAGCTGGTTAGTGACTCACTTCGGATCTTCTATTAGATGATGCTAGGCCTACTCCTTGTGGCTATCATGCTTTGGTTCTGTCCAAGGGTAGGGGAAGCATTGTGGTGAGTTTTAGTATATAATTGTTTTGTATCAGCTTGATGCTTCTTTGGTTGTTTATGTGTAGATATGTTCGTGGATTCGACGGGCTGAGTCGCCCTATCCCGTGGTCGCCAATGAGAGCGGAATTTGGGTGCCGGGAAGTGCTTAAAAATAGCTAAAAATTATGAATTTCAAGGGAAAAATATTCACCGTCAAAGGCAGCAGCTCGATCTAGGACGATTTTAAGCATAAGCAGTCGACGGGCGCCCAAGCGACACATCCAGATTTTTAGTAATTTTTCTGTCAGTCAGGACGGGATGTGGGAGCTGCAGGCCGGTTCGGGATGCCGAGAGGGACGCCCAGAAATTTACAGCACGACAATCGGAGTCCGTACGAGGAAGTGGCCAAAAAACTAGCCGGGGTGCCCAAAAAGGGGCCAAAAAAGGAAATTTCAAAAGGTGTGAATAGAGGGGGGTGACCTTTGGCACCCCCCCTAAAAAAAAAACGTGATGGAGGGGGGGCGGCGGCTGTTTTCAGCCGTCGAAAAAAACGCGCCCCCCCCAAATCGAGTTGATGGCTGCAAAGCAAGCCAGGAAAGCAAGCACTGCAGGCCACTACATCCTTTCTACGCTCCGTATCGCTCCGTTCCACGCACATGAAACCCGAAACACGCAAATAAGCGGTAATTCAAAATTTTCAAAGGAAATTTGAGATTTTATAGCTTTGGATTGATGAAATGTTGTTCATGTGGGCTAAAAATTGTTCATGTTGCTGTTTTCTATGAGTTCTTGCTGGTCATAATCAGAAAATCAGAAAGATATGCATCTTGTGGTTCAAATAATACATTAAAACACGTAAAACATGAAAAATCAAGGGAAAATGATGGTTTTTTGGCATAAAAAGGGAAAAGTGAATAGGAACACCAACTAAACTTTCATTTTTCTACAAGAAGGAACTAAGGGCCACAGCCCATAACCTGTTTTGAATTTTTAGTAATTAAATAATGCAGAAAAATAAGGAAAAATACAAGAAAAGTGTGAAAAAACCCTTAAAAATAGGGGAAAAATACATTTTGGGTTTCAAAAAATAAGGATAAATAAGAGCAATGTTTGTGAATGTTTGTGGGGACTGAAGCATGAGGATTTGCCTCAGTTCAACCCCACCTTCTTGTTCTAGTGTGTCTTTTTCCGTTTTTTCCACATAAAATGATGGTAAAATACCCTATAAATCTATTCAACGATGCAATATTTAAACAGGGAAGGGTAGAGGAGTTGAAATATGTCTAAATGCCGTGTGAGATTATGGGAAAGTTGCTGATTTCTATGCATAGCATTTAGGATGGATGATAATTAAAATTAAGAGCTTAGTAGCACGAGGATCACCTCGGTGCTAGGCCCATGCAACGAAGCACGAACGGTAGTTGGAAATCATTAAAAGAATGTTTTTGCACTTGTGCACGATACTGTTTTGCTAAATGTTTGAGCACTAGGCATCCACCAAATGCATAGAGCATGAAAAGAATTTAGAAAATATCAGTGACCAGCTCCTGGACATGCATTGCAATTGGTTTATTGGAACCTGACCTACGATGAGAGGCAGTGAGGTACCCATGTTGTAGGTTAGTCGTGGGGTCTAGGGGAAAGAGAAGTAAGGACAATGGTACATTCCTGGACACGCTTATTTGGTACCTTGAGCGACTTTTGTGCGAAATGTCTAAATGTTGAGCGACGCATCGAGGGGCCAATCCCCAAGGTGTAGGAGAGTCGCAGAGGGTTGACGGCATTCAGCCGTAGGAGGAACCCCATGTGTATGTGATTCGAGCCTTTTGGCTATGTGAAAGGGACTCCCTCTGAGGAGTAATATTGGGTTAGGATTAGTTGGACTACAACGTATTACAAACGCAATGTTTAGGAAGGCAGAGATTTTGATAGACGCTCCTGGCCGCGAGGCCGAGGGGTTGTCTTGTGCTTAGTGACGAGGCCCGGCTAGTGCATGAGCCAGTGCCGGCCCGTTTTTAGGTCCATCAAACGTGTATATATTTTTCGCAGACTTTGTAATAGTAATAGGTTTTATTCTCTTCCTTATCGGTCCATACTCACTATCCAACTCAATATGAAGATGATAGAGAGGTCTTTTACTAGAGCTATAGAGATAATTGGTTGGATGATTGATCCATAGCTAAGGATGTGATTAGAAGATTGGATTCGAATTATAAACAAGAAGGAAAATGAAGAAGAAACTAGTAAGGAGGGGAAAGAAAGAAGAGAGTGAGAATGGAGGGAAGTAATCAAACATCGAGCAAAATTCAAATTGAATATTATTTTTTACTTTAATGAGGATGACTAAGATCTTCATTATGACAACCTTTGTCACCTTTATGGCAGCCTAGATTTCTAAGTTTGATGTGACTACGAGAATATCACGACAATGAATTATTAACCATTTTTTATATATTTACTTACCAAAATATTAAAAAAATTAAAAATATAAAAAATGATTTTATTTTCTAAAATGTTTTCGCTCTTTAGGATTGCCAGGGCATTTTTCAAACCTCAAAACTCCCCTAATGCATAAGAGAACCTTGATGATACATATGTCACAATAGGTGAGTCCCTAACTTTTTCTTTACATTTTCTTGTTATCTATGATATACTTGGTGGAGTAACCTATGACCTCACTTTTCCACTCCAAGGCATATCAATATAACCATGACTAGGAGACTCTTGTGGTCCACTCAATATTTGTAAACCCTGATCTTTTTTTTGCACAGCCACACTCTCATGCTCATCAACCCCAATTGCATTCTGCATATTATTGTACCAACTACTCATTTTATCAAAACCAACATCCCTATTTACTCTCAGTTCACATGTAATAGAGTTATAATATTTATATCCCTTTTTCTTAAGAGAATATCCAACAAATATATATTCTTCTACTTTGGGATCCAATTTATTGCACAACTCATCAAGGATATGCACATTAGAAATACATCCAAATACTTTTATATAGGATAGATTCGGCTTTCTACACATAAAATTCTCCTTAGATGTCATACCATATATAATAGTAGTGGCAACTACTTCAATAAGTTTCTTTCTAACATTAATGCATGAGCCACCTCTACAATGTACTAATTTTTCTGCTTAGTAACTCCATCTTGCTATGGAGTATATCTATGTGTATACTATCTCTATATACTATTTTCCTACAAAAAAGCAAGAAAGTCATTAGAGAGATATTTTCCCCCTCCATCCGATCTTAGGTATTTAATATACAACCATGTCTCCTTCTCAACCAAAGTCTTAAAGATTCTCACCTCACTTTTCTCACATTTAAGTAAACCCATACTTGCAAGTATGATTATCAATTAAGGAAACACAACACCCATATCCACTCAAAGTTCTAGTCTGTGTAGGAACCCACACATCATAATGTATCAATTGAAGTGGCTTCTTGCATACATAATTTTCATGTGGAAACACCTACCTGGCTTGCTTTGCAAGTTGACATACTTCACATACTTTGTGCATCCCATCAACTCTACACTTAGGCAAGCCATCCACAATCTATTTTGACTGCATGACTCTCAACCACTACACATTTACATGACCAATTCTCTTATGCCAAATTTCAATATTAGCCAAAACACCTAAACCTTGTGCAAACATGGTAGGATCAATCTCAAACAAACTTACATAAAGAGTAAAAAATCTACCAATACATTTTCCTTTTGCAATTAATCTACAATCATTTTTTATATCTTCTGCATAACAACCATAATATCTAAACTAAACCTGCAATCCCTATTTTACCATTTGACCAATTTAAACAAAGTTTTTTCTAATAGTTGGTAGATGTAGCACATTATCCAAGTACTTAGTTTTGCCATCCTACATACTCAAATGAACATTTTCAACATGAGTAATGGGGTGAGCTATATCATCCCATGACTCCATATAGCCTGGAGACTCTCGATTGTGCATCTCTCTAAACCATTCTATATGAGAAGCTATGTGGTTAGTGGTATTTGAATCTACATGTCATATATCATTCTTTGATGGACCATCAGTAGTCATAGTGTTCATAAAGTGGTGCATAACAAATAATTTTTCACTTCTTTCGTTATTTTTTCTGATTTTATTGGATGCATAGTTATCTTTTTGCTTTTTTCCGTTTCTAATTTCATCCTTATTTTTAAAGCAATTTTTAGAAATATAGCATTTTCTAATACTCTCTGCTATCACTAGAATTGTGTTGCCTATTAGAATGTGCAACTTGATCTCTTTGGCTTTCCCTTCCTTCGGACTGTCCTCTATTTTGCTATACATTATAACCTTGACCACGACTACCACTTTGGGCTCTGCCATGACCTCTACCTCTGCTAGTAGAGTAAAACACTTATTTAGACTTGTTTTTTCTTTGAGAAAAAGAGGAATCCAAGCCAAGGTTCTTCTCCTCAAGTATCAACATAGAAATCAAGGTTGCAAAGTTAGGGATATTATTCCTTGTATTCTTAGATGACCTAAAGCTCTTGTATTTATCTGCAAATCCATCTAAACATGCATGCACAACATCATCATCATCAACCATTACATTAAAAGATTCAAGAGATTCCATAATGCTCTTAATTTTCAAGGCATAATTGTTAATAAAAAGGTACCCTGTTTTCACTTGGTTCAGATACAGTTTCAACTTTTTTGCATTTGTATTTACTTCAAATAGCCTTTCCAAATTCTTCCATGTAATAGTGAGGGTTTGAAATTCCTACAAATAGCCCATAATGCTATCAATGACACTAACAAACAAACAATACATGACTTTACTTTTTGTTTGCTCCCAATTTTTCTTAGCCTTTAACCGTTCTACAATAACATTTTGTGCAGGAACTACTACCATGTCTCCTTCAATGTAATTCCAAACATCTTTGCTCTTCAAGAAATTTGACATCATGAACTTCCATGCATGATAATTGTTCTTGTCAAGCTTATTTCTTACAATCTAACTAAAGTTGTCAAACATTTTGGCAAAGTAGAGAACCTTGCGAAAAACCTGAAATCTAAGAGCAAACTAATACCATGTGCACCACAACTAAACATGCAATCTTTTTTATTGATTGCACAACAATAACTACAATTTGAAATCTATATGCAAATGCCTTTTGTATGTGCAACCCAGTAAACACATGTAACCTTACATATTTAAAATCTATAACATGTGCACTGTAAATGGCCAACACCATCAAAACTATAGTATACCCAAAAAATGCTATTGAGACCACTTGTAGGTCCAAAATAGAGACCAAAATTATCTCAGATGCCAAAAATCTATATTATATACACCGTTCTTCTTGCTCACTAGGTTTCACTGCAATTGGAGACTATAGCCTTGCCAGCTTTAGGAGCCTTTGCAACTATAACCTAAGGTAAGTTGAGTAAGGTGGAAGAGCTTCTTACCTGTTGGTTGTTGCTATGAAAATATTGAGGATGCATGCTAAGGTGGATCACTAATGAGAAAATAGACAATCATAATGGGGCATAAGTAATGACAAAGAAGAAAAGATGATATTATCCAAGCATAATGGAAGTACTGCTAAATGATAATGATAGATGAAATGAGTGTGGGGATGAGTGTCTTTTATAGGCTTACAGTAGTAGGTGGTATTGGTAGGTGTAAAAAGTGGAAAGTGACCATGGTATTCACCAACTATGGTTATAATAAACCATGCATACATGACCTATTCTAAGGCTTTATTTGCAATGTGTTTCTTTACTTTGTTGTTCCTTACAAAGAGGCTATAGTGGATGTGATTGCACATTTCTCAACTCCCCTCCTTAATCACAAGAGAGAAAGACATTGAGTATATAGAGGCTGCATGAGTAGAACCTTGCTAAGTGTAGACATGGAAAGAACCAACCATACAAAGCTAGAGGCTGTCACAAGGCCTCACTAAGTGTGTAGAGGCTATAGTGTGCAAAGGTTACATGAGGAGTATAGGAATTTATGGTAAGAACATTAGGCAAGTCCACATTTAAAACTTAAAAAAGTCTATCAAAAAATGAGCTACAAAATAGGGACTAGTGAGTCCTATCCTTTTGTTCTTGGGTGTCTTCTTCTTCTTCTTCTTCTCCATTTTTGTCTTCATCTTCTTTGACTATTGCAAGATACGCTCTTTGAGATCTTTTCATAGCATGGCAAAACTTCTCAATATGCTCGGTTTTCATACAAAAGTCACAAACTATGCTCTTCTTCCCTTTCACATAGAGGAGTTGTTGGTCTCCTCTTGGGTTGCTTGTTTCTCCCTTGCTCTTGATCTTCTTTTCCTCTTCTAGGAGAGAGGATTTGGTATCCACAAGCTTTGGCTTTGGCATGTTGATTAATGTGGTAGACACATTATCAAACTCAGGTGGAAGACTCTTGAGAAGCAATCCAATGCAAATGTCATCATTCATCTTCAAGTTGATTCCTACAAGTTATGTCAACAAGCTTTCCATATAATTCAAATGAGTTGCAAAGTGAGGTGTTATTTTTCATGTCAAGCCTAAAAAATTCAATCGCTAAGCCATATTTGGAGGATTTTGAGTGAGCTCCAAATAGGGTTTCTAATCGATCCCATGTTGCTTGAGAGGTTTCACAATCATCAACATGATGAATGTAGTTGTCATCAATTTCGAGCTTGATAATATCTTGAGCCTTATCATCATTTTTATCGCATATAATTGAAAGTGCAGCTTCCCTTGGTTTCTTCTCTTGACCACTTATGATTGACCACAAGCCTTTCTTCATCAGGATCAATTTGATCCTATTTTGCCATGTATGGAATCTGACACCATTGAATCAAACTGTCACAGTGAGTCCTTGCCCATTTGAGGTCGCAAGGTTAGCAACAAAGCAGCTCCAAAAATTTTAGATTTTAGTAAGTAGAAGAGTTGAGCACAAGTGCCAAGAAGCACTAGGTAATTAGTATCAAGAGATACTAGGTGACTAGTATGCCCTTTGAACTTGAAATCTTCAAAGATATTTGAGGTCTTCAAGATATTTTAGGTTAGAGTCTTCCCCTCCTTGATTTGATGCTAGAGTAGCACAAGAACTCATATTTGATCAATACAAAGCTGATTGTGTCAGATCACATAGTGACAAGAGTCACTAGATCAATGTCAAGAGACACTATGCTTGACTATGCTTCAATCTTGCCAAAAAAATCACCAAGATCTCCCATCCTCAATGATTTATTGTGAGAATTTATATCAAATCCAATTATATTTGAGTGTTAACACTGTGGCTTGAGTGGTAGAGGAGAAAATTAAGTGAAATAGAAGCTTGAAGTTGAAAGAGGTATGGCTTCTCTATTAGGGTTACAGTAGGTGATTGTTTTTTCAGTTCGTGCAACACGTAGACTTGATCATTCCCCAAAATTTTTACATGGATAGAAAGCCTATCTCATGGGCTTTCAAAGCTCCATGGTAGTCTTCAAGATCGTGGACTGTAGGCACAGTGTCAGCAGTATGTCAGGTCGCAGGTGCATTTTGAGCAACGAGCTGGTATAGGCACAATGCTGGAGTAGTTAGTGCACAATGTCATACTTTGAAATGATAGGAAGAAGATCCATGAGTCAAAGAAGAGTTCCCCAAAAGAAAGCATGAGCTAAAATGGCTTAGTTTGAGAGATTTAAGCCCTCCAATGAAGGTGGGTGGCTATGGAGGTAGGTGAGAGATTCATAGAAAAGTGGAGGGAGCTTGAAATTCAAATCGGAATGACCCAATTAGTGGCCTAATGACTCATTAGCTTGAAACTGGCTTTGATACCATTTGAAAATATTGAGGATGCATGCTAAGGTGGATCATTGATAAGCAAGTAGACAATCATAATGAGGCATAAGTATGACAAAGAAGAACAACTGATATTATCCAAGCATAGTGCAAGTACAACTGAATGATAATGATAGATGAAATGAGTGTGGGGATGAGTGCCTTTTGTAGGCTTATAGTAGGTGGTATTGGTGAGTGAAAGAAGGTGGAAAGTTACCATGGTATTCATGTTGGGACTTGAAATGGGCCGACGCTGGCTATAGGCACTAGCTAGGCCTTTGTAACTCTCACAAGACAACCCCACATGGCCTCGCTGCCAGGAGCATCTAAGGGACACACTGTCCTAATCGCTACTATAGATATCATGTTTGTAGTAGAACGTAGTCCAATGATTGCTCTTCCTTACTCCTCAAAGGGAGATCCCACACATCTTGGTATAATATACCACGTAACATAAACATAAAGGAGGCACCCCTCCGATAAATGACATGGCTCCACTGCAGCTCTCCTACATCGAGAGGATTGGCCCCTTGATGCACTGCTCTGACATAAAGAATATACGAACAATCTCCACTCTTACATATTTCAAATGATCTAGGAGATAAAATGTCTTCACTTGACAATTTCCCAAAGATTCGATTGTTTAGCCTATAGATTGGGTTTCCTCACAACTTTTGGCGTAGGTCATGTAATTGGTAATCTATTGCTATGCATCTAGGAGTCACCATGTGATATGCATAATGCAATTTTGGATGACACACCTCGTGCTCAAGCATTTTTATGGTAAAAAAACCTGGTCACATGAGGTGCAAAATCAATCCGTTAATTATTTCCAAGCTACTCGCAATTGCGGTGTCAAAGGGTTTCGAAAGCAATGTCGCAACTTCAGAAGTCCTTGATAAATTTCAGGCTAGAAGATTAAACAAGTGAGATCATGCTATACCATAGTAAACTCCAGACTCTTCATATTGAATACAAAGATTGTTGATTTAACATGCATTTGTTTTATAAATTTGCTGTTCACAGCCTGAAGAGCTATTGAATCTAGGCATCATCGGAAGAGTATAATACTTCAAAATCTAAGTCTTTGTAATCATTGAGAAGTGATTCAATATCCTCAACCTGTAAATCTCCAATTTTAGCATATAGAAAAGGGAATTCAATTGCAAGATGATATACTTTATTGGCTTCCAGGACAGCACTAAATCTATCAGTCTATAACTCTTCCAATCTGTTAACAAAGGTAATACTTCTCAGGTATGGTGAATCTCTTTTGAAGCAACCAATCTAGCAAAATTCTTCACCCTCAGAGCATGTATAAAGAACAGTCTTCAATGTTTCATCTTTCAGCACTATTTAAACAGCCATTGAATTGTTGTAACACCAACTTAAGGCTTTTGTACCCTTTTAAAGATCTTCAGACCATATGCAGTCTCTTGATTGTTGTTCTCTTGCATCTTCTGTTATCAACCCCAGGATCACGAACCACCAAGAGATACTATGTATTCCTAGAGCAAGATCAAGCAATTTCTCCCTATTTGTGCCCTCCACTGATGATGAGCAAGGCCAATTCTCTCCTTCTTGGTTTCTTTATCGGACTGTTTCTGCAATGACTTGGAGATGTTCTAGGATCCTTATTTATCACAATCCTTAACCTGGTTTTCTGCACTATCTGTTCATTTCAAAGGAGGTAGTACTTTAGGAAATTTTATCTTAGTAGAGAATCTTGGACGGATCTCTCGTTAAAATGCCAAACTTGGCAAGCTTGCGCTCCAACTCTGGTCGGAACACTCAGAAAACAATTGCAATATATGGCTTCACTTAAGATTTTTAAACCAAGTTCAAGAGTTCAGAGTGGCCCCTTCAAATCAGGTCTTCAATTTCATCTTTCGCATCAAAGAGCGATGCCAAGCTGGAAATACAGGAGGTATAGCCTGTTGATTTACCACGACATAATAATCCCAATGTTCTCATGGAAGCATGGATCAGAGTTCTGTTGCAGCCTTCCAATTTCTTTACACTGTGAATGTGAAACCTGAGCTGCTTTCTCCCCCTGGTCGAAGCTTTGCTTGGAATTGTACAAAGGTTTCTCGGATTATTCCTGCGCTGTTACGAACCGTGCCATCAAGATTGATCCGAAATCTGTCACAAGCAGTTGTCAATGCTTATTGCTCCCAAAAATGTGCAACGAGGTGATGACCAAAGGTCTCTCTGATTATTCCTGCGCCGAGTTCCATCTTCCCAGTTGCAGAGCCTCTTCGATTCCCCATTCCTCTGCTTTATGCTCTTCTTCCCCGTTTCTGGATTAAAGCGCCATCAAGAGACAAACTTCTGCTCTCCTGATCTGTGTAGCTGACACTATTCTCTTCTCTATCACTCAGCACTATTCGTGCTGCAAAATTCAAATAAATCGTTCCTCCTGAATAACTACCACTCTAGTACATGATTGTCGATTTAACAACAGGAAAGCAGGGGATCTCGTATGCAAATAAACGGAGCCAGAAGGACAAGAAAACCATCATCACTCAAATCGGATACAAGTCGCATAGGCATGAAGTTTCGTAGTATTCTCGGCGTAGCTGGGAAGCCGCCTGTTCTTCCTCCGTTGAAGCATCCCTGTGTACTCTCCCCATCAATCCTCGAATACTCTTCCTCCTCGTCCCTGTCTTTTCTCCAATCCTCCCTCTTACATACGACTCCGCCTCAGTCTGCGCTCCAATCCCTGCGTGTCGACTCTTTTTCTCCCCCCCTGAATTCTGTCGATTTCCATTCTTCGTAATTCTCCGTTTCCCCCCAAAAAGCCTTCTTTTTCAAAAATAGCCATCCGTGGCAAAACCTCCTTTTAAAAAATAGCCCAAAAGCTTCTCTTTTTCCCCTCAAAGCACGGCTCTGTCCCTGAAAAAATTGTCATTTGTCGAGTGCTCAGTGCTGTGGTTGGTTTGCTTCCTAAATTAAATTCTGAGGCGGCATTTTGCGACCATGACTTTGACCTGCCAGCTGGAAGGCACGAAAAGGTAGTCCCATTTCTTTGATACAACATCCCGATTCAGTGTTGATGGGTTACGGGCATTTGAAAGCTTTGCTGACGAACGAGGAGGTTGCATTGTCAAATGCAAATCATTCATGTCCACATCACGATATCCACTCTTTTCTTCATCTTGTTTCTCTAATTGTGATGTCCTCTTCAAAAGACGATTATTGTCAAGTGCATCCATCTGCAATTGCTTTTCCAAAGTTCTGATTTTGCTTTTCCTTCCCTGACTAACAGCAGGACAGGCTAAATCATGTGATGAATATTCTGAAGAAAAATCTTCCGAGCTTTGGAATGCTGAAGATAATATGCCAGACACAACTACTGGGATAGTATTCTCCTCAATTTGACTACTATTGAAAGGAGATGCTTTTGTTGATGCTACTTGTTCTGACTCATCAATCAAATTAAAATTCTCTTTGTTGCCTTTCAAATCTGTACCTCCTAATTCACATGCATCCTCTTTTGTACCACCAATGCCAAGAAAGTCATGAAATACAACTTCTTTTCTGGCCATAGAGATGTCATGACAGAAAAGTGCACCATAGTGTCATATACCCTCGTCATGGATGCAAATAGCTGAACTCCCTTGTCAACATAGCCAAGGATAAGGAAACTCCAAAAAATACTCATTACGTTGTGGTATGCAGTCAAACATATGCTGAACATCAAGCAATCTCCCACATTTGGCATATTTATCCTCCAATGTACTTCGATTTGCGTCTCTTGGAAATAGTTTAGTACTTCCTCACAAAACCCATAATCGGCATATCTTAAAATATCAAAAAAATCCCTGTTCTTCTCTGTCTTCAGCATAGAATGAAAGAGCAAACATAACAACTAAGTATGTACAAAGTATCAAATCACACGCACAACTTTTGGGTGGTTTTCACACCTCGAATGCGCAGCAATACGACAGCGGCATTGCTAGAGACTAGCACCCAGTTTCCTCCTGCTACTAGTCTCCTTAATTCAAACGATAATCCATCCTATATATTGTGCATAGACAAATAAATCAGAATTTGAATCATTTCTAGCAATTAACTACTCTCACAAACCCTCATCCCCCCTACCGTTTAGATTTTGCATTTGAGGAGTAGGTTTAGGATTCATTTTCTATGTAATTTTCATATAAAAAGTGATAAAAACACACTATAACCTGGAAACAAGGCTTGGCTGAGACTTGATCCTCATGCTCTAGCCTTGTTATATGCTCACAAACATTAAATGTATTTTTTTCCAATTTTTTAAGCAAAAAAAACTAAAATTTTCCTTATTTTTCCCCATTTATTTCTTCATAAAAATGTGATATTTTATTATTTATGTGTCTTAACTGATCATATTGACTGAACATTGATTTTTCTCAGTTTTTTATTCCATGTGAATTCCATTCCCCAACCCAAAAAACGGAAGAAACCCTCATTTTCCTTTTCAAAGACACGTTTCGGGTTTTAAATTATTAATTACAACTATGTACGACTACAAGTTCTGCATTTTATCATGTACAACCCTCAAACATACTTCAAACATGACTTGTATAAATTTTCTTTCCATATGCACATTATTAAAGTCATCAAACATCAAAACAATGCAATTTTCTTTGTAAAAATTGAGCATACCGCTTATTTGCGTGTTGCATATTTTTATGAAATGGTTTTGGATAGCCCACGTACCCATCATCAATTCCTCGACCGTGGTGGACATTGCCTTTCATCCTCCCTTCGATCTTGGAGCAATCCGGACAAGCATCCTTCATTGCATTCTCTTCTCAATTTTCTACGTGTAAAACACCACTTAGAGGAGAGAGGAGGAGAGAGAAAGATTGAGTTTGGATATCAGCATCTAGGTAGTCATTGCATGAGCTGAAGGTGGCGATTGAGAGTGAGAAAAATCAGAAATTCTTGAGTGTAATCTATTGTAGCTATTGTTCTTCAGCCCCAATGGGCCTCCACCACAATCATTGTAAAAGAAGCGATTTTGGTACAAAATGAAATGATTATGGATCAAGAAGCTAGAGTTTTGTCAAATGCATTTTGACACCAAGAATGCAATGCAAGTGTCCATTCATCAATCGAAGTCTGTTTGACCCCCATTTAATGGCTACAAGGTTTGGTGTTACGAAGCAATTACTAGATTTCGGAGCCAGAAAGCATATGACTAAGGCCAAAGTGATAGATTTTGATGCCAAAAAGCTACCTATCTAGTCTGATTGAGATTCGAGGTTGTTTGCCCCTTTATTCAGGGCTAGAACCACTTTGGATCAAGTGTGAACATCCAAATTTGATCTAGATAGTTGGAGGGTTATTGTTAATCCATACTTAAGTGAAGAGACTCTCAAAAAACTTGTGAGATGGGGAGAGGAGGGAGGAATTTTTTTTGTGCCCCTTTCTTCCATTAAAAATTGGTTTTTCTTGCCTGTTGCAATCTTCTTCCTCCTCTAGGACCTGAGATCCCTCAATTCTTCTCTATCCATTACCTTAGAAATCACACAAAATGATGCAATGAATGAAGAGATCTATTTTCAATATTTCTCTCTCATGTTTCTCTATCCTCTTTGTTTCTTGTTCATATGGCTACGTGTGGGAGAGAGAGGGAGGGTTGATTTGATGAATCAGTGATGGATGATGGTTTGAAAGCATATTGACATGTAGATTGGGTGATTTGGATGCATCAACAAAACTGGAAAAGAGCATCAATGGCTCCATTTTCTCAAAATATGAGACGTAGTATTCAAATTTTCAAGTAAGCAACTCTTATTTATTTTTTATGATGAATCTTTTATGAATATGATGGAAAGATGGTTAGAAATGGTTAAAATATGTTTATTGATGTCTGCGATTTCAAAAAAGCATGCATTTTCCTTCACGCATATTAAAAGTAATAAAATCCTAAAACTCAAAACGTGGGATTTAATGGAAAATGGTGTTGTTATTGGGTTTTGGGAATCAAATGATATTCATATGGTATGAAAATGAGTATGCTGATGGATGACATTTCACATAAGTTACAAAAATTTTAAAATTTTAAAATATCAATTATCTATGTTGAAATAAATAGAAAGTTTTATGAAAATTAATCAAATAAAGACAAAATTTTAAGAAAAAATAATTTTTATACATTAAATTTTACAAAGTAGGATAGTGTTTGTGATTATGTAATGAAGGTAAAGCATGAGGGTTTGCCTTAGTCTCCTCTATTTATATATTAAATTGTGTGTCTATGACTTATTTTTATGAAAAATTATCATGAAATATCCTTATATTTATGCAAGCAAGTAAAACATAAACGGTGAGGGGTGTGGGACCAAAATGGAAAAAATTTTGATTAAGTTGTTGATTTCTTTGCATATCTTAGCATTTAGACTGTGGTTTATATAATTTTTAAGAGATTCATTAGCATGGGTTAGCCCACTGTTATTCCTTAGCAACACACACGATGCTATTAGAAAGAAATCATGAAAAGATTATTTTGTGCAGTTCACATTGGCTAGTTTTTAATTAACTTATTTGAACACATAGTATCATACACTTTGCATGTACAATCTAAATATGGTATCAGAAGATAAATTCCTAGATCCATTGCAATTGTATGTCTAGGTGACAACTAATGTTAAGAGTGTAAGATTTCCCTTTGTTGTAGGATAATGTGATATCTCGAGAAACGGATTAAGTGAGGAATATATACAGTCTCCTGGATCGCTACATTTATTTTATGAGAGGACTCTGTTACGCTTGTATTTTTATGTTAAAATGGCACATCCTAGGGCCAAGCCCTAGGGTGTAGGAGAGCCATAAGAGCCACAACATTATGCTGGGGGGAGCTCTTTATATATATGAATCAAGGTGTTGATCACCTAAATATGTGGAATACTCCCTCTGTTGAAGTTGGGGTATACAACTATTGGACTACAAATCGATACAAAAGTGTGATTTATTTAGAGTGGTGCATAGTCCCCGATTGCTCCTTAGTACAAGGTCATGAGGATGGTTTGGCGAGCATAGGAGACCCCAGCTAAGGCCACGGCTAGAGCCCTAGAGCCAATGTTGACCTTGTTTTAGATCCTGATGACAACAAGTGGTGTGTTTTCCAAGAGCCACTAATAAGTGGTGATTTTTGAATCTTGGTTAATAGAGACCAATTGTTCAGTGTATACCACCAAAGAGCATTGAAATAGATATCTTGTTTCTTGATAGACACTGTCAAGTCAAGATTTAATGGCAAGAAAGAGCTAAAAGGGTTGGACGGTGAGCTGAGATCATTAGGAGGTATTCTCCTATGCATAATAGTTGGATCTTCTTAAAAAAGAGAGGTCTTATTGACCCAATTAATATCTAAGTCAGTCTGTTAGGGGGAGGAGGAAGATCTAGGGTTTCTCTTTTTTTGAAAAGTCAATCTACCTTGAGTAGAAGTGTAACTCCAGTGATATAAAACCCTAAAGAAAACCTAATCATCAAGATGGTGCAACCCATTGCAATACCTACAAGAGCACCAGATTTTCCAGCCCTAAGTTTTCCTCTATCCATCTTTAATGGGTTACTAGAGGAAAATGTGGAGCTCTATATCAATGAGTTTCAAAAATTAATATTTAATTGTTGAATTCAAGATGAAGGACATCTCATGATGTTTTTCAACATGACTCTAAAAGGAAGAGCTAAATGTGGTATCATGGCTTGGAAGCTGGCACAATTAGCCACAATCGACTTATTCTTTGTGGCATTTCAGAGTGTACCCCTGAGAGAGGTGGATAGTATTGGCTACATATTTTAAAATGTGACACATCAAGAGCCCTATGAGAATGCTCAAGCTTATGCCAAGAAACTAAAAAATTTGTTTTGAAAATTACAAACCTCTATTCCTATTCCACCTGTTTCCCAATTGCAGTACTTTTTACATGGATTATCTAAGTGTAGTTGAGTAGTGTTGCTCTTGTTGATATAGTACTACTATTATATGAGTAGAGGAGGTAGAGTCACACTTACAAGTGGCCTACACATCTAGGACTAACCTAAATTCAAGTCTACGTCTTGGAAATAATTTGGCATTGACCAATGGAAGTCAAGATGCAACTAGTACACCTATGACTAATTCGATGGAAGAGGAACATAATGCAAAATGTGCACATGATGTCGACTCCTCTTAATGTTGCTATGCTGATAGCTAGCCAAATGGTTCCACTAAATAACAAAAACCAAATATTGAACCCTAATGTCATGCCAATTAATCAACGATCGATCCCTAATCAAGTGGCTAGGCTAGCTGTAGACGACGGCAAGTGGATGATTACAATTATGAGTCTAGTGCATCAAAAGTTCTTTGTAAAGTTAAGGACATGATGAAGCATTATATTGATATGATAACAAAACAATATAGAAAAATAGCCATAGATGTTAATTTTCCAAAGAATTACAAAACTTGATAGAAAGTGGATGCCCTAAGGAGGATGGTCCATCAAGATCTAGCTATAAGTGGTGTGGTGGTCAGCACTTTTTGAGGAACTATCCTAATGTCAAATGCAATATATGTGGGAAGTTTGGACATCTAGCTAGTATTTGTGGGAGATATATTAGCACTCTTTAGCAAGGGATTAAGTAGCCAGGTTCTATTAATCATTGAGCACAATGGAATAACTTCAATAAGATGAGGGACCAAAGAAAATATTGTAGAGTGGAAAAGCTATCATAGAAGAGGTACCTAGTAATAGTGGTATCAGCCTTATCAAAGCTATGTATGCTAACACCACTGAGGCTTCCAATTTACGAGCCATTACAAGAAGACAGAAGGTTAAAGAAGATGCTAGCGATAATATAAAACCTATCGAGACAAACCCTAAACAAGATGATAAGGGGACACAAGTCCTTAATCCTAATGTGGAAGTTGGTCCACTAAAAGTTGCTAGTGGAAAAGTTGATTCCAATAAGGAGCTTCCAAAGAAAAAGGTAAAAGCCAAGAAATAGGCATCTAAGCTTGTTCAGCAGACCAAGAGAAAGAATGGTTTGGTGAGAGAAGAGAACCATTGCTAATTATCATGAATTTGACTTAACCAATTCTCTTTGCAAGGTAAAGCCTAATGTGAACCTCCAGATATGCGAATGAATTAAGAGAGGGGTCCACTATCGAATATATCTACCAAGTGACTGTAAATGAGCCAATAGAAGCTCAAGATAGAATCAGAGATGCGGATGTGATTGAGCTAGATCTTGATAGGTTGGATGAACCAAGATTGATTAAATTAGGATCTATGCTTAGTCTTGAAGAGAGGAAGGACTATGTGTCCTCAATCCAAGAATTCCATGATATTTTTGTCTAGAGCTATGATGAGCTCAAGGGTATTCCTAGAAGTTTGGATGTGCATATTATTCCCCTGAAGGAAGGCAACCTGTCCTTTTCAACAAAAAGTGAGATGTATGCCTTTTGAGCTAAGGGACAAAGTCTTTGAGGAGCTACAAAAATTGTATAAGTTTTGCATGATATTTCCTATACAATACACGGATTGGTGTCTACTAGTGGTTATCAAGAAAAAACGTAGATTTTAGAGAGCTAAATAAATAGACAATCAAAGATTACTATCCACTACCATTTATTAATCAGATTCTAGATTAGTTAGTGGGTAGGGATATTTATTTGTTTATGAATTGCTTTGCTGGTTATAACCAAATGGCTATCACAGAGGAAGATAAGTTGAAAATGACATTTATCATAGAACATGCCATTAGTGAATTTGGGAATTTTCTACAAGTTTAGGACTTATAGTCAAAACTTTCTCTTTGCTATAACTCTCACATTGTGGCTTTGGATTTGGTGTTCAATAGGTCAATAAATTCCATTTTTCAAAGGTTTCCAATTATGTACTAGATGGTAGCTTTGGGTGGGTGGAATGCATCTTTTTTTTAGTCCCAATGTTTTAAATAATTAAAAAATGGAATTTGAAAGTTTTCCAAATTCACCAAAATTGTTTTACTGTATTTGGTACCATTGCATATCATATTATGGCTTTTGGATTATGCAATGTGCCAGGGTCTTGGCAATGTATGGATGATAAAACTTTTGGTGATATTTGCCAAGAGGAGTTGAAAGTTTTCATTGATGATTTGGGGGCAACCACCATAAGGGAGAGACAACTGATTATTTTAAGAAAATATTTCAAGTGTTGTAGGCAATTTTGGATTGCTCTCAACTCAAGGAAATACATCTTTGGAGTGCCCTATGGATTCTTGTTGGGCCATGTGGTTAGCTTGGTTGGTACTGTGACCAATCCTAAAAAGATAAATGTTATCATCACTATGAGTTTGCCATGTACTCCTAAAGAAGCATAGCTTTTTGTTGTCAGTCAAAATTATCAATTCTTTATTAATGCACTAGCTAAGAGGACATTTCCATTTACAAATTTATTATCCTTTAACTACCTATTTGTTTGGAGTGATCCATGTCAAGTATCCTTTGAGGATGTAAAGTAGGAATTGGAAAAGCACCAATCCTAAAAGCTCCTAAAAGGGGTGAGATATTTCATATATTTTTAGTGGCTGTGATATATAGTATCAATTGTTTTTTAGCCCAATTTTTGGGAAAGAAGTGGTACCATCTGATTGCATTTGCCAGTCACATAATTTAGGGGTGCCCGAGATTAATTATACCTACATGGAGAAACTATGCCTTGGGATGGACTTTGCAACGAAGAAATTCAAGCACTACATCCTATCTAAAAATGTAGTATTTTATATGAAGATAGAGGGGCTGGGGCTATTTGTAACGTGTCCACTAGTATCATCCAGGACATATCTTAGCAATCCATCGGAAAGGATGTCTAGAAAGCTTCGCCCGGCACTCCCATGGAATGTTACGGGGTTTGCGAGCTAGGGCTTTCCGCGTCTACCATGTAGCGGAAGTATTCCGGCCGTTCCCACTTAGGATCGACCTGAATTAGGGTTTTCCTGATTGGTCATTTCCTAACAGCAACTAGCGTCGGACCCAAGTGAACTACTTTACACAGAAACACCAGGTCTGAAGCGGATTCACGCTGCACTTCATTCAAGGAGAATGGGAAACGAGAGGGAGGCAAGCTCAACCTCTCTGCCATAAGGCATAGTCCAATTCTGTTCCCCTAAAAAGCGTAAAACCGGTTTAATCATAACTCTAGGTCAACGCTTTTGTTGTTTGTGTCCTTTGACAATCATCCCGCTGTTCCTCGTGATTTGAGAAAAGTTCCTGGCCAACCGGGACCACCCATCCGTAGGACAGACCTATGGCCCATCCTCCGCACTTTCCTCGGGTTGTTTTAGTTATTTAATTACCTAGCACATTAGTTGGACATGTAACAACTAGCTTCTTTAATTAACCCGTTAGGCACTGGTTCTTTCACGTAATCTTATCACTTGACATAGAAAAACAATGTCAGACAGATTCCTTATTAACAGGTTATCATATTTATCTTTGAAGTACAAAGAGTCCTGCCCATAGGCTTATCCACAATCCGCCGGAAGGCGATCCAGCAATCCATAGGGATCACTAATCCAAGTTTCCGCCCGTAGACTAGTATGCGGGCCTCGAGATCCAATCCCGAGTCATGTTAGCCTCTTGTGCAGGACCCGAAAGGCAAGGGATTTACAGCCAGAGCCCCCCTGGCACCCAATGTCCTCCTGCTCCAAGTAGCGCTCAATGGAGAGACCTCTCGCGGTGGGTTCGGTCCAGTTCCCCAGTGCGGTCAACAACCCCCTTGGTTAGGGTCAGGCAGGCATTCAGGGGTAACTGAAGCTGCCTCTCCCTTCAGGCCTTCAACCTGAAGTATAGATATTCATTTATATTTTAATTCATTGATCAAACAAAGCCAAACAGTGCTCTAAAATCTGTAGCAAGCACAACCATTTCCATTGGTCGTTTTTTTTTGTTGTTGGCAAACTGCTAAGGAATGAATCCTTCCTTTCGAATGCATCCAGCACTCGATCCGAGATGACTTGAAACTTGGCAAGATCCCCTATATCCTGGGTTAGGGCATATCCTATTAACCCAACTTGGTCAGACCTTAAAGTTCATTAAGTACTTCAGTTTCTGGTCTTTAATCTTCAATTAATAATCCTTACTCAAGAAGGATATCAAAGTATACATCCTCTTGCAAGATAACTTGCGTAAGGATCCGCCATCCTCGTTGCGAGAATTTGGCCTTTCTTCTTGCGATTCAATCACAAGACCATATGACTCCGTACTTGCTGCGCAAGTGCCGCATCGTACTATGCGATAATGGAGTCACGAAACAATCCTTTCAAGTTCTTTAAGCTAACGTCGTTAGACCTAGGTTTTCCTAGCTTCATTTTTGTAAGAATCTTAGGGACAAACCCTAGTTCCTTTTACGATTACGATTCACTGACCAAGGGCAAGTATTTAAGGTATAGGCGTTTCTTGGAATTTAACTCATTCCCAATGGGTATTTCACAGCATAGGTATCTTTAAGTTTATATCAATTTGGTTAACTCTAGAAGATAATTTCGAGATTACTTCCACATGATTTGTTGTCTATGCGTAACCCTAACTTATCGATTTGAGGTCAGGCATAGGTTAGGTTAATTTCAACTAATCTTCCCTTTTCTTTGCGAACAAAACTCATGCTAAATAAGCAACCTTTTTCTTGCTAATTTATGCAGTTAACAATGATAATTTCATAGAGTTTATGCATCGTAAGAGTCAATTCATGATTTGCACTTTCCATGATGATTCATTGCAAAAAGAATAGGGGTTAATAATGCGAAATGCAGTTTTATACTTTTAGGCTTAACCGAAGTATACTATTCTAATGGGTAATAATCTAGCTCATAATTCATTTCAATGCATAAAGCTATTTGCTAGAAATATGTTTATGCTTTATTTATTTTGCATGTTCCATTAAATGTATTAATGACTAAGTTCCTTTGTCGTGAACAACTAGGACAAGATATATTCTATTTCTAACAATTAACCTTGCATGATTGAATTACAATGATATAAAATAAAAATTAAGAAGGAAAACTTGGGTTTGGGGTGAGATATCCACATGGATACCGGGAGATGACCCTCCCGCAGTTGCGCCTTGGACTTTCTTAAGAGGCATCGCAATTGTAGTCGTTCAGACGTGGAAGTGGCTTTACAACTCTTCTTTGGAATTCACCATTGCTCCCCTTGCACCGTCCATCGAAAGTAGTTTTTTTAGGAGGCTCCCTCCTTGAAGTCGGGAATTCGAAAGGGTGTTTCAGAATCTTTTACGACTAAGACCCTTGAAGCCATGGGGAAGGCTTAATGGCCTTATAATGACTCGTTCAACGAGGAATGAAAAGGGATGGAAAAAACACAAGGTGCGGGAGAGAAATCTAAGGGAATATAACAACCGTAAAGGTTATAAGTAAGGTCGAAGGACCCTTAGGTCAAACTTGGAGGACAGGGTTTCAATATGCCACAAGGGGAGGGTTTAAGGGTTAATACAATGGGGGTGTGGTTCCAAGGAAAAGGGGGCTTGAGGATTTATAAAATACGAAAAGGGGGCTTAAGGAAAGGGGCTAAGTGACTTTTAAAAGCACAGGGGGGAAAGTAATAATAGGACTTCTAAGCCCACTCTTTATAGGGGGGAAAAGGGGCTTATGATCCTTTAAACACGAGGGGGGGTGAGGTTCCAAAAAACATAAGAAGGGGGCCTTGGGGATTTTTAGGACACGGGGGTAATAATAAGGCTTTTGAAAGATACAATAAGGGGGTGAAAGGCCCTTAAGAGGATAAAACCGGTGGGGGGGGGGGGGGGGGGGGGGGTTAATAAGACCTTTAAGGCCTTAGATCTTTGGGGGGAATAGGGGCTTATGAAGACACTTTGTTTGTATTTATATGGCCATAGCCCTTTCGAATACAACATTTCTTGCAATGATAAGCCAACTGTTACATATTGTTTGGGGAGAACAACGTTGTATTACATTTATCTACAGGAACTGTATAATAGTAAGGTTTCGGGTCATGGATCTTCAGGAATCGGTAAGTCATTGGAAGTTCAGGATATCCTTTCCGTTGGAATCCATACTTCTCATGGTGGCCCAACACTTTAATCCTATCTCGGCTGGGATTACACAGGTTACTTCCTCATATACATATGAGTTCATCTCAACCCTCCGACCTCGAATATGTAAAGTTGAGTTTACGTGAGCTTCCACAAAAATGAACAGCTTCACGACTTTCAGGTCTTCCAACCACTTGATCCTCTTTAGGTTGGTTTGTAGATAAGCAAACTGGTGGGCGGCTATATAGTAGATTCCTGAGGCACCTGTCCATCTTCGTTCCATGTACAAGGGTGATGGATTATAGATCTGCTCTAGGATGTTCATCATCTCAACCCTTTGTCGATAATGTGGAGAATGCATTGCAGTCATAAACATGATTCGAAATATTAAGAACTTGTTCCACGCTTTGTAATTCTGCAAGACAGCATTGAAGGTAAGAAAATGTTTGAAACATCAACATTTGCTTTACTTCTTCTTATTAAGATTTCATAAAACAATTCCATTGTTGGTTGGCTCTGATACCAACTGTAACGTGTCCACTAGTATCATCCAGGACATGTCTTAGCAGTCCATCAGAAAGGATGTCTAGAAAGCTCCGCCCGGCACTCCCATGGAATGTTACGGGGTTTGCGAGCTAGGGCTTTCCGCATCTGCCATGTAGCGGAAGTATTCCGGTCGTTCCCACTTAGGATCGACCTGAATTAGGGTTTTCCTGATTGGTCATTTCCTAACAGCAACTAGTGTCAGACTCAAGCGAACTATTTTACGCAGAAACGCCAGGTCTGAAGTGGATTCACGCTGCACTTGGTTCAAGGAGAATGGGAAACGAAGTGCCATAAGGCATAGTCCCATTCTCTTCCCCTAAAACAGCGTAAATCGGGTTTAATCATAACTCTAGGTCAACGCTTTTGTTGTTCGTGTCCTTTGACGATCATCCCGCTGTTCCTCATGATTTGAGAAAAATTCCCGGTCAACCGGGACCACCCATCCGTAGGACAGACCTATGGCCCATCCTCCGCACTTTCCTCGGGTTGTTTTAGTTATTTAATTACCTAACACATTAGTTGGACATGTAACAACCAGCTTCTTTAATTAACCCGTTAGGCACTGGTTCTTTCATGTAATCTTATCACTTGACATAGAAAAACAATGTCAGACAGATTCCTTATTAACAGGTTATCATATTTATCTTTGAAGTACAAAGAGTCCCGCCCGTAGGCTTATCCACAATCCGCCCGAAGGCTATCCAGCAATCCACAGGGATCACTAATCCAAGTTTCCGCCCGTAGACTAGTATGCGAGCCTCGAGATCCAATCCCGAGTTATGTTAGCCTCTTGTGCAGGACCCGGAAGGCAAGGGATTTACGGCCAGAGCCCCTCCTGGCACCCAAGCGTCCTCCTGCTCCAAGTAGCACTCAACAAAGAGACCTCTCGCGGCGGGTTCAGTCCACTTCCCCGGCGCGGTCAACAACCCCCTTGGTTAGGGTCAGGCAGGCAGTCAAGGTTAACTGAAGCTGCCTCTCCCTTTAGGCCTTCAACTTGAAGTATAGATATTCATTTATCTTTTAATTCATTGATCAAACAAAGCCAAACAGTGCTCTAAAATCTGTAGCAAGCACACACATTTCCATTGGTCGTTTTTTTTGTTGTTGGCAAACTGCTAAGGAATGAATCCTTCCTTTTGAATGCATCCAGCACTCGATCCGGGATGACTTGCAACTTGGCAAGATCCCCTATATCCTGGGTTAGGGCATATCCTATTAACCCCACTTGGTCAGACCTTAAAGTTCATTGGGTACTTTAGTTTCTGGTCTTTAATCTTCAATTAGTCTTCCTTACTCAAGAAGGATATCAAAGTATACATCCTCTTGCAAGATAACTTGCGTAAGGATCCGCCATCCTCGTTGTGAGAATTTGGCCTTTCTTCTTGCGATTCAATCACAAGACCATATGACTCCATACTTGCTGCACAAATGCCGCATCGTACTATGCGATAATGGAGTCACGAAACAATCCGTTTCAGGTTCTTTAAGCTGACCTTGTTAGACCTAGGGTTTCCTAGCTTCATTTTTGTAAGAATCTCAAGGACAAACCCTAGTTCCTTTTACGATTACGATTCACTGACCCTACATTCAGGGAATGTGGGCAAGTATTTAAGGTATATGCGTTTCTTGGAATTTAACTCATTCCCAATGGGTATTTCACAGCATAGGTATCTTTAAGTTTATATCAATTTGGTTAACTCTAGAAGATAATTTTGAGATTACTTCCACATGATTTGTTGTCTATGCGTAATTCTAACTTATCAATTTGAGGCTAATTTCAACTAATCTTTCCTTTTCTTTGTGAACAAAAATCATGCTAAATAAGCAACCTTTTTCTTGCTAATTTATGCAATTAACAATGATAATTTCATAGAGTTTATGCATCGTAAGATTCATTTCATGATTTGCACTTTCCATGATGATTCATTGCAAAAAGAATAGGGGTTAATAATGCGAGATGTAGTTTTATACTTTTAGGCTTAACCGAAGTATACTATTCTAATGGGTAATAATCTAGCTCATAATTCATTTCGATGCATAAAGCTATTTTCTAGAAATACGTTTATGCTTTATTTATTTTGCATGTTCCATTAAATGCATTAATGACTAAGTACATTTGTCGTGAACAACTAGGACAAGATATATCCTATTTCTAACAATTAACCTTGCATGATTGAATTACAACGATATAAAATAAAAATTAAGAAGGAAAACCAGGGTTTGGGGTGAGATATCCACATGGATACTGGGAGATGACCCTCCCGTGGTTGCACCTTGGACTTTCTTAGGAGGCATCGCAATTGTAGTCGTTCGGACGTGGAAGCGGCTTTACAACTCTTCTTTGGAATTCACCGTTGCTCCCCTTGCACCCTCCGTCGAAAGTAGTTTTTTTAGGAGGCTCCCTCCTTGAAGTCGGAAATTCGAAAGGGTGTTTCAGAATCTTTTACGACTAAGACCCATTGAAGCCATGGGGAAGGCTTAATGGCCTTATAATGACTCGTTTAACGAGGAATGAAAAGGGATGGAAAAAACACAAGGTGCGGGAGAGAACTCTAAGGGAATATAACAACCATAAAGGTTATAAGTAAGGTCGAAGGACCCTTAGGTCAAACTTGGAGGAAAGGGTTTCAATATGCCACAAGGGTAGGGTTTAAGGGTTAATACACAAGGGGTGTGGTTCAAAGGAAAAGGGGGCTTGAGGATTTATAAAATAAGAAAAGGGGGCTTAAGAAAAGGGGCTAAGTGACTTTTAAAAGCACAGGGGGGAAAGTAATAATAGGACTTCTAAGCCCACTCTTTATAGGGGAAAAAAGGGGCTTATGATCCTTTAAACACGAGGGGGGGTGAGGTTCCAAAAAACGTAAGAAGGGGGCCTTGGGGATTTTTAGGACACGCGGGTAATAATAAGGCTTTTGAAAGATACAATAAGGGGGTGAAAGGCCCTTAAGAGGATAAAACCATGGGGGGTGGTTTAATAAGACCTTTAAGGCCTTAGATCTTTGGGGGGAATAGGGGCTTATGAAGCTTCTTTTTAGAAGCTTCTAGGGCCTTCACGTGTGGCAGGAGGGAGAAAAAAAAACAATGGAATGTGAACACGTGCTGACGAAGTGGTCACGGCTGCGATGGTGGTACGCAGCGTCTCCACCTCTCCCCTCTCGCAACAGCCACGATAGCCTCTATATCTCCTCACGATCCTCTCATAGTAGCAGGCACAGCCCTTTTTTTTTCCTTCCTCCCTCGTTTTTAATGGCAATAGTCCCCCCTTTGTATAAATAGGGGAGGGGAGGGAGATCCTCCCTCTCTATGTGTCGAGAGGCATGATTCCCCCTTGCATCAAGCTCCAGCAAGGAGCTTAGTGTCCCATGCTTCCCTCCCTCTCCCCCAGCTCGACAATCGGCTGGGGGAAGGAGGGAATAATAAAAAAAAATTACCTTTTTCTAATTAAAATGAATTATCCGGCGTGATAGAATTAGATTGTTACACTATTGTTGAATAAGTTACAAGTCCTTGACCACCTATAGCGAAGTAGTTGATTACTTTGCAAGAGTTTGACTATAAAATTAGGAGTAAGCTGCGAATGTTGCAAGGCATCATTGAATGTCATGTGGATTTCAAGGAGCCAAAGGAAGTATTGGCTGAAGGGAGTGACCTGGAGGGTCTATTCAAAATCGATAGGTCCTCCATTCCATCCTGATATGTTGTTATAACACACTATCTATCCATAGGAGAGGCTGGAGTTGCTTCACCAAAGGTTGAAAAGAGGAAAATTAGGTAGCAAGCCTTGAAATTTGCCTTGATTTCAATAACACTATATCAACAAGGGATTGATGATGTTTACCGCTGATGTGTCATGCGTAATGAGATTCCATTTATCTTGGAAGAGTGTCATGACACCACTTCTAGATGGCACTTTGCTACGCAAAAAGCGTTGAGAGCCAGTTATTAGTAGCCATCCATTTTCTAGGATACATTTGCGTATGTCAAGAGATGTGATACATATCAAAGACATGATAATAAGAAGAATAGGAAGTGGCCACCGATGCCTATCATGGCTATACTACCATTTGAGAAGTGGGGCATTGATTTTGTTGAACTTATACATCCTTCATCAACTACATGGAAGCAATATATCATTGTGACAACAAACTATTTCACTAAGTGGTCTAAATCTTGCATATGATGAATGATAATTCTAAGAAAACAACTAGTTTTATTTTGGAGCAGCCGTTTTGGTCCACCCAAGGAGCTTGTGTCCAATCATGGGACACACTTTTTAAATAAAGTGATTGAGACTTTGATGCAAGCTCTGAAGATTAAGCATAATAAGACCATGCCTTACAATCCCCAAGAAAATGGGCAAGTAGGGAGTACTAATAAGCAGCTTGTGGAGATTTTATCCAAGATTGTATCTGAAGGTAAGTGTGATTGGGATAAGAAGTTGTATGTGGCTATATGGGCTTATAATATGACATTAAAAAGAGCTACATGACACACCCCTTTTCAATTAGTATATGGAGAAGAGTGTATTTTACCTTTGGACATTGAGTTGCCTACAATAAGGTTTGCTCTAAACCATTCATTATGTGAAGAGGAAGCATTGCAAGAAAGGCTAATTTCCCTTACAAATCTTGACAAGATTAGATAACAAGCCTTGTTACATGAGGAAGTGGAAAAGAAGCAGATGAAAAATACTTCATGATCTTTGGGCTAAGAAGTATAAATTTTCCAAGAACCAATTGGTTTTTGCACATTAAAGAAAAGTTTTAGCACTTTGCTAGTTCTTATGCCTCCAAACTAGGATGAACCTTTCTTCATTAGTATCAGTGTTGGGAAAAATGCCAAGGGAGCCATTTTAATACAAAAGGGAAGGGGATGTCTTATACAAGGCATGTGTTTTATATAAGCAAATCCATTAGAGCGACTGAAAAAGCTTGGATGGAAGAAGAATTGTTGGTATGGGGGCTAGTATATGGAGTTAAAAGATGGAAATCATATTTGATTCAAAATCTATTTGTAGTACTAACTAGTTCTCAGTTGCTTCCATAGGTTTTGCGATCTATTGAAA
Source organism: Lygodium microphyllum (assembly GCF_053477565.2). Taxonomy (NCBI): domain Eukaryota; kingdom Viridiplantae; phylum Streptophyta; class Polypodiopsida; order Schizaeales; family Lygodiaceae; genus Lygodium; species Lygodium microphyllum. The sequence goes on along the minus strand of NW_028229565.1, from coordinate 28,324 downwards.
ATGCTCCAAGAGTTACTAAGTGGTTGTTGGCTCTGCAAAAATTTGAATTTACATGTTTGAAGGAGGATACTGTAATAGCTAGCTTAGCTGATATTTTGACATATAAAGAACCTATTGAAAGTGCAGCTATTATAAGATGGAAACTAATTCCACAAATGCAAATTCATGAGGAGATGAAGGATAAAGATGCTACCTTGTTATTTGATGGCAGTTATAGGCGAGTGCTGAAAAAGGGAGGACTAGGTTTTGTCATTATGGACTCTAAAAAACAATAAGTATTTTTTGGAAGTTAAGAAAGTAAAGAGATACAAAGTAACAATGAAGCTGAATATGTGAGTTTAAATGCTAGCCTAAAACAGTGTATTCAGCTGGGATACATGAAGATAGTTGCAAAAGGAGATGCTATGTTGGTGGTTAGACAAGTTCAAAATGTTTGGAAAGCCAATAAAGATATTTTGAAGGACTGCCTGTTTAAGATAAAACGCCTCATGAGGCAAGTGCAAAAATTTTAAATTTGGCATATTGGCAGGGAGAAAAACCGTAGAGCTCATGAATTTGCTAAAGATGCTCTTTCCCCTAGTATGTTGCTGCCATGAGGGTGGATAATCCTAGATATAAGGGCAAGAAAATCCTTCACCTAATTGAAGAGTTTCTAAAAATTGGGGAGTTAAAGTCATTGGCTGATAAATACAAAAGGTATGCCATTGTCAGAAAGGCCAAGGCATATGTGCTCATAAATGATCAATTGTACATGAAGGGGATTGATAATGTACTAAGAAGGTCTTGGATGGTTCTGAGATTCTTGCTTGCTTATATTCCTGTCATGAGAAAGCATGTGGTGGTCATTTTGGTTTTGAGCTTGCCAAAAGGAAAATACTACTACTAATAGGACTTGCTTGGCCTAGTCTGAGCGTTGATGTTGCTCATTGGTGTAAAAGTTGTCATGCTTGCCAGTCATATGCAAAAAGGATACTGATTCCAAAACTTGCTAAAGCATTGTTTCCTATGCTTGCCAGTCTAGTACAAAAACATGAAAGTCTTACATCCTTACTGCAGTTGATTATATGAACAAATGGCGTGAAGCTAAGGCTACAAGGAATTGCAAGAAAGAGGATGTAACTTAGTTCCTCATGGAGGACATATGCTGCAGATTTGTAATACCATTACAAATAGTGACAGATCAAGGTCCTGACTTCAAAAATAAGCTATTAAGAGAATTAACAGGGAAACTAGACTTGAAACACATATTTGCTACTCCTTATTACCCTAAGTGCAATGGACTAGTGGAAGCATTCAATGGAACATTATAGAAGATTCTCTTTAAGCTGGTGGAAGATCATCCTAAAGATTGAGACAATTATCTACATCAACCTTTGTGGGCTTGTAGAACAATGTAGAAGACAAGTACAAGACTTAGTTAGTATATGGTCAAGATGCTTTATCATCTATGAATGTCATGTTCCCTATGATGAAGTTTGTAAGAAAGCATTAGTTAGATCAAACACAATTGGAAGTTGGTAGAGGATTGAACTTGCATATCCTATAGTTGGATAGGCAACAAGCAATGGATTGTTATGAAAAACAAATTGTGAAGTGAAGGGAATGGTTCAATACACAGCTGAAGAATAAGAACCTTGCAGAGGGAATGTTGGTTATGAGATATGACAGTGGCTTGGACTTCACTTTTCAAACCAAGTTTCAAGTTAGATGGGAAGGACCTTTCCTCATCAAGAAGAAGTTTGAAAATGGCACTTACTTGCTACAAAATTTGGATGGGACTATTTACGATAGTAGAATTAATGGGTTCCATCTAAAGAAATATGTCTGCAAATTCCTATAAATAAAGGGGATGTAAGTAATGTACATACTATACATAGAGTAGGTTGCTTCCAGTATATTATTTGGGAAAGATTCAGTTTTCTAAAATCTAGTGTTAATCATATGGTTGTAAATGATGGACATCATATTTAAAGTGTGCATTAACACCTATTAAAGTTATTTCTCAAGTTCAGTGTTGATTCGAGCAAGAATGTGAAAGTTATGGTCTCTAGAAGGTCGATATCTGAAGAAAACTACATGTAAAATTTTAGGATTGCATGCTATGCAAAGCCGTTTTAGGATAGTAGCTCAAAGAATTTGGATCTGAGTTGCTCTAAAGACTTCTATATTGGAAAGAGAGCTACAACTTTCCTTTTTTGGCAATTGGTTAGAAAGTTATGAGTTGTTCTATGTAGTTTTTTAGGAAAAGGAGTTTGTCTTTGTCAGATGTTTTTGAAGCTTTTAATAAAGGCTTGTTCACACTTTGTGTTCCAAACAAGGGGGTGGCTAATCATGGTGGGTGAAAATGAGCAACTAGGGACATGATGCTACATGGGGTCAAGTGGAATAACACATGCAAATATCATTTTTTTGTCTTTCTAACACCTACCCATAACAGGAGTCAGGTTGATAGGTGGAAATCCCAAGTGGTACCATGCATATTCGACATGTGGTTGTGATATTTCAGTTTTGAGACACATGCCTCATGTAGGAAGAGATATCCTCATACAAGGAACGTGTTCTTGCTTCCGATTTTGAGTCCCTAAGTGGCATGATGCATTTTTGCCATATAGCAACTAAGGGGAAGCAGGGGGCAGCTTGGTAAAATAGGGGAAAAAGCAAAAACTTGAGGAGTTCTTTTTTTTTAAAGAGGGGGAGAAGGGGTTCTACACAAGACAATTAGTATCTGAGAGAGAGAGAGAGAGAGAAAGAGAGAGAGAGAGAGAGAGAGAGAGAGAGAGAGAGAGAGAGAGAGAGAGAAGAATCTTGCATTTTGAAGAGAAGGGATAAATCCGATGCTTAGATGAAGAACGACAAGTTTTTAGAAGAAAGAGGTCGTGCAGTTGAAGTTATCGAAGTCGTGGAGCACGATGGTAGTATATTAAAGATGGGGATGTTGAAGCCAATTGGCTAATGTGAGTTTTCAATTTTTAAATGATGGCAATAAGAGTCTTCCTTTTGTCTTATTTTCTTCTACTACTGCGTGGGGCACAGAGCATGCAAATCTATTCTAATGTCTGGATATGAGTGAGAGATAGCAAAGGGCAGCTGTTGTTCTTTGTCGTGTTGAGAGTGATGTATGTTAGTTGTTTGCGTGAGGCTTCCCGTTCTCGAGTTACTGGAAATTTGAAAGGATTTGGAGTCAGAAAAATGATGAATTAGAGCTCATAACGTTCAAAGCTCTGCAACTCTTCATCAAAGCAAGATATGCTGAAATGTATCTATTGTTATGCTAAAATGATAATCTGAAATCAAAGAAAGTGCCCTCCCATTTGCAAGTTTGTGCTTCTTGGAGCGAAAAATTTATGTGTTTGTTGTATAGAGCAATAGTGTATTTTTGCAATGCTCTTTGAGGCAATTTCTATTCTGCATGAGGCAACAAGTGAATTCAGCAACATCTACACTACCAACTTGGTTTCCCATGAAATTCATCATGATTTTCCATTGTTATATCAGTGTAAACTTTGTTTTGTTGTAGTAATGGAATGTCTACAACAAAACAGTTGAATTGACATGAAAATTCACCGTATAAAGATTTGGTTACCTGCATTTTTGGTTTGTATTTATGTGTGCTCTGAGAAAAGAAGGACAAGAAGGATCTACAACTCATTTTGCACTGCTCGAGGTAGCCATGCTTTGTGGGCTAGTTTCCGTATGGGACGGCCATCCCTAAAAAATAGAAGTTGTGTGAATCTGAAAGCTTGTGTTGTCAAAGTCTCAGCCACGGTTCTTTTTGCATCACATTCTCTCTAAAAATGGTAAATTATGAGCTTGAAGGTTTAAAGTGCTTAAGTGTTGAGTTGAAGTCTCAGTGAGGAGTGAGTGACCATCAGGAATATTTGATCATGTGTTCAGTGGTGTTGTCTCACAAATTTTGTTGAGGGGAGATCCTTGGTCTTTATCCTGTGGTGTTGTCTTGGGGGTTGTTAGAGGTCGACTACCCAACTCACCTGCCAATGTCACATGACACTTGGGATAGATTGGGCACATTATTTAGTGCCCAGTCAAAGTCTTCAAAGTATGGTCTATTAATTGAATGTTTCACACTGGACATGAAGCCTCATATATACCTAGCACCTCATATCAAATATATGAAAAGTCTTCTAACCCAGTTTACAGGAAGAATAAATCTAAAAATGGATGAAGATATATGTATTGGTGTCTTATTAAAAAGTTTGCCTCTAGATTATAATAATGTTTCAGCCACTTTAATCAATATTCCAAACTCTAAATTGGTTGACATTAAGGCATCCTTGTTAGAAGAAGAAAAGAATATTAAAGGTGAATAAGAAATTGCAAAAGATAAACAACTGTTGTATGTCAATAACAGGAACAAATGCAAAAAGGGCCATCTAATTTGTGACTTCTGCAAAAGGATCGGACATACTGAGAAGTCTTGCCATGCCAGGAAGAGGTCTCAAAAGGCCTATTTGCAGCTATAAAGGAAGAAGAAGACCATGGAGAAAAAGAAGAAGAAGAGGAGGACCTGTTGAGAAACACGGATCTAGGACATGGCAGTTAGTTATGGTGGATGAAAGAAGAAGAGTAAACTCATGATGGAGAAGACAAAGACACTGTTTGTTACACATGTGAATTAGGTTCCAAGATTGAGACTTGGACTCATAAACACAATCTTGTGTATGTGGACAATGACACTGACACTTTACTGATAAGAAAAGAGTACTATCATTGCATTAAGAAAAGGAAGCAAGTACAATGCTTTATAGGAAAGTAGGAAACTGCAGTAGGCACCACTGTGCATATGGGATAGGTAAGCCTGCATGTCCTTGGCCCTGAAGCTCCATACAAAGAGGATGTTAGTGAGTGTGATGCTGAATCTCAACACCCTCCTCAATCACAACTAGAAAGGCACAAAGTGTGTAGAGGCTGTAATGGGAACCACCTGCAAAGTGTGGGCACACCACAAACATGGTAGACACCAGAGGTTGTCGCAGAAAAGGCTAAGTGTGGGCACCAAAACATGATGGACATCTAGAGGCTGTAACAGGGACTTCACAAAGTGTACAGGGACTATAGTGCCAAGTTACATGAGGAGTTTACAAAGCTTATGGAAAGAGGCATTAGGGCAAGGAAATACAAGGCTTTTAAAACAGTCTATCAGAGTAATGAGAGTAGAAGGACTGATGAGTCTTGTCCTTCTGATCCTGGTGGTCTTCATCTTCATCTTCATCTTTTGGTCCATGGTCTTCTTCTTCTTTCACAGCTGCAAGATAGGCCTTTTGGGACCTCTTCCTGGCATGAGAGAACTTCTTAGTGTGTCCAATCCTTTTGCAGAAGTCACAGAAGAGCGGTTCCTTTTTACCTTTGTATCTGTTGTTTACATATAACATTTTTTCATCCTTTGAAGTGCTAGGCTCTTCTTTGCTTTTAAGTTTCTTTTCTTCCTCTAGCAGAGAGGCTTTAATATCAACAAGTTGAGGATCAGGCATATTGGTTAGAGTGATTGATACATTATCATAGGCAGGAGGCAGACTTTTTAACAAGACACCAATACAAACATCTTCATCCATTTTTAGCTTTATCCCTGCAAGTTGAGTAAGCAGGATTTCCATGTAGTTCAGATGGGATGCCAGGGATGTATGAGGCTTCATATCAAGTCGGAAAAATTCAATCAATAGACCATACTTAGATGACTTTGACTGTGCACCAAATAAGGTATCCAATTTGTCCCAAGTGTCATGGGACGTGTCACAGGCATCCACATGATGGATGTAGCTGTCATCCAATTCTAGCTTAATGATGGCTTGTGCCTTGTCATCATTCTTTTGCCAAGTAACTGCAAGGTCTGCATCTCGAGGTTTCTTCTCTTTGCCATTTGTGATGGCCCAGAGACCCTTCTTCATCAAGATGAGCTTGATGCGGGTTTGTCAGGTGTGAAACCCGACTCCCTTGAACCGAGCATTTGGAGAGTCTTTTCCCATGTTGGATGGCTGGAGCAGCAGCAAATCAGCTCCAAGATTCTCAGATTTTACAAGTGGAGCAGATTACAATGTGTCAAGAGACACAAGTAATGGTAGTGTGAAAACACACTATGTAGAGACTTGATTTTGAGCTTGAATCTTCCTTGCTTGGGGTCGTCAATCCTTCTTTGATCTTCTCAGGTCCTTCCCCTCCTTGATTTGGTGCTGGGACAGTAGATCAGAGTGGCAGTGGGTTGTTCCAAGTGGTAGGAGAGAGAAAATGATGAGATTTTTGAGCTTTGAAACTGGCTATGGCTGACAGTTTAGGGTTTCAGACAAGGGCCTGGTTTTTTGCAGATTGCAGGAGCTGTAGTTGATCATTTTGAAAAAAAAAATTATAGAAATGAAGCTTACTTCAAGCTCTTCAAAAGCCCTATCCTCCTCGTCAAGATCGCAGCATGTACGGCGCGCACAGAGCGGACGAACAGATCAGGTGCAGATTTCGTCAGCAGCCACGAATTTCGACAGTGCCATGCTGGTTGATCAACAATGTGGACGATTTTTGTGCCAGGAGGGAGCGCCCTAAGTAGAGGAAGACACATCTAGAAGAGAGTTCATGAAGATATGCTCTACAGAGAGAGATATGAAGGCTCCATGGAGGGTATGTCCTGCAGGTCACAGTTGAAGACTATGGCAGTGACTGGGAATTTTCACAATGCTGAGCTTCATATAGCCAAATGTCATGGATTGATGTGATACAAGGAAGCTTTGTGAGTTAGAAACACTTTTCCAGAAGGAAGCTCCAAGAGATTTGACCTGTGGAGTGAGATATAAGCGACTCAATCTGACAGGGTGCTGCTGGCTATGGCTGCCATGGAAGCTCAAGTGAAGGTAGAGTTGGGAGATGAAGTCATGGGATGAAACTAAGCTAACCAGAGATTAATATGAGCTGAGAGAGAGTAGAGGAGAGCTAAGCCAAGCTGAGCCATGCCCGACTGGGCTCTGATACCATGTTGAGAAACACGGATCTAGGACATGGCAGTTAGTTATGGTGGATGAAAGAAGAAGAGTAAACTCATGATGGAGAAGACAAAGACACTGTTTGTTACACAAGTGAATTAGGTTCCAAGATTGAGACTTGGACTCATAAACACAATCTTGTGTATGTGGACAATGACACTGACACTTTACTGATAAGAAAAGAGTAATATCATTGCATTAAGAAAAGGAAGCAAGTACAATGCTTTATAGGAAAGTAGGAAGCAAGTACAATGCTTTATAGAAAAGTAGGAAACTGCAGTAGGCACCACTGTGCATATGGGATAGGTAAGCCTGCATGTCCTTGGCCCTGAAGCTCCATACAAAGAGGCTGTTAGTGAGTGTGATTGCTGAATCTCAACAGGACCATCATGAGATGAAGGACAAACTTCACTAGTCCTTCTATTCCTAGTTTTTTTATAGACTTTTTTGAAGCCTTGTATAACCTTGCCCTAATGATTTTTTCATAAGCTTTGTAAACTCCTCATGTAACTTGAAACTACAGCCTTTATATACTTTGTGAAACCCCTATTAAAACCTCTGGGTGTCTAGCATGTTTTTAGTGCCCACACTTAGCTTTTTCTACAATCAGCCTTTGGATGATTACCATGATTGCGGTGTGCCTGTGTTAACCCTCAAACGAACAAGGTGGAAATGCTGAAAAATCTAAAGCAGAAGACAAGGCCAAGGCAAAAGTGAAACGGAAAATAAAGGTGCGCCAAGAACAATCTGGAAACACAAGAAGTGCAAAAAAGTCCTAAATTAAGGAAAAAGGCACATGAGAAAAAGCGCGAGTCTATATTGTTGTTAAAAAACACAAGGTGCACCATGATTTATTTTAAGAGTTCCGGGCTCACACCCGTGCAATTTGTAAATGTAGACGAGAGATGGAAAGGAAGCTAGGAAGATAGGAGGACAATGGGAAAAAGGGCCTAGGCCACGGCCGGCCATGTAAAAAAGGGGATAAGGGGATGACCGTCCAAAAAGAGATTTAGGGTTTTGTATATAAAGTTGAAAAGTGAATGAGAAGCTCATTCTTATGTGTGGCCAAAAGTGGTTCTCCTCTTCTTCTTCTTCTTCTTCTTCTTCTTCTTCTTGCTTGCTTGAGCTTGTGCTTGAGAGAGGGAGTGTGAGAGTATGAGGGAGTGAGTGTGTGAGGATGAGGGACCGAGAGGAGAAGCTCTCCATCTTCTCTTCTCTTCTCTTCTCTTCTCTTCTCTTCTCTTCTCTTCTCTTCTCTTCTCTTGCTTGCGGCAATGGAGCTTGGAGTGTGGAGCTTGAGGATGGAGCTTGATTGAAGCTTGCACTTGGATCGTGGAGCTACCAGAGTGCATGAGAGAGGAGGTAACTCGATTGGCATGGAGGTAAGCTCACTACACCCATAGATATGGATGGCGCATTGGCTATATGAGAGGTAACCATTAGTGCTCGGCTTGGAACACTTGAAACAATAAGTGGTCCGTGGGTCTTGGTGGTTGAGCAAAAGCTCCCACATTTTGGTTCCATTGCTTAGACCAACAGATTCAAGCCTTGAGTGCTTGCACACTTTGAATCGAGCATTGAAGTAGGGTTTTCCCCGAACCGGTGCTTGAGGTAGATAGATAGGAAGCGAGGGAGTTTGAAGATGTATTTGATCTCCTTAGCAAGTAGATTTTTTTTTTGGACTTGGAAAAGTACGATGGAGTAGTGTAGGTATTTCCCTTATGATTTTTTCTTGCATTTAGGAAGGATATGAGAAAAACATTGGAGCGCACAGTAGGGTTTTCTGTTGCAGTATAACAGGTTGAAAAAGGAAAAAGAACGGCAAAAAATGAAATTTTGGATTAAATGTTGGTGAAGGGAGCAAGACTAAGGTGAATGCAAGCCTGGGTAGGGTGATAAGGAGCCAGGAGTGGCAAGAAAGGCCACATTTTGCATTGCAGGGTTTCAAGAGAGCAGGAGAGAGGAAGAGAGCTTCATCACATGGACCTGCTTTGATCTGGTCATCTAGGAGTTATTTGCCCAGCCCAAGTAATTCCACACCTTCTTCTACATGAGTAGCTTGGATCTGGAGGTGCTCAGCAAGTAGGAAGCCCTCGATTGCTCGACGCAAAGAATTCTTTGAAGTCCGGCAAAAATCATGTCACGCTCGACCCGTCCGAGTGATGGTGATTCTGGGTCAAGTCCTAGAATCGGCCCTTGGACCACTCGGCCATTCGGCCCTTTAGTATTCGGCCCTCAATCAACTACACTCGGATGCCTTTCACTCAGCCCGTCCAAGTGAAGCATTTGGATCAACTTTGAAATTCAGCCCTTGGCCCTGCCGACTCCGCCCAACCCCACTCAAACAAGTTGACATTCGGCCCCATGAAATTCACCATTCAGGCCTGAGCCCACTTGCCTCGGCCCACTTGACTCGGTCCATCTAACTCGGCCCTCGGCCCACTCAGCCACTTGGCCCTCAGACAACCACACTTGGACTGGCCGAATTTGACATTCGGCCCTTTTTCATTCGGCCCTCAGCCATTCGGACGGGCCGAATTGGGCATTCGATCCCTGCAATTCGGACTTGTTGGGTCAAATATGGATTTTTTCAAATCTTAACTTGTAGACCCTGAAACTGACTGAGAGACCATATAGAGCTGAAAGCACATCATAGACCTATTACTAGACCGAAATCTAGAGCAAATAGTTCAAAACTTGGCTACGAACGGTCCTTCAAATCGCGCATGGTGTTTACTGTAACAACCCTGCAGGCCGGGGGGGATTGCCCCCCCGGACCCCCGCAGAGGGGGCTCTACCCCCTCCACACCTCCCCCAAGTAGATTGGAGAGAAAGTGTGCGCCGTGACAGGTCCTCCAAATTAGATCCTAGTGTAGTAATGGCTCTACATAAGCATGGATTCTCACTTGCAAAGGGGCAACCAAAAGCCCATACCCGAACAAAGACAAATAGAGACCCTAGAACCTCAATACGCCAATCTAGCCAACAAGGGCAAAAAGGCCACACTGCAAAAACACGTATGTGTTCCGTTCGGATTGCATCTAGTCAAAGTGAAATTCGACAACATCAAGCTACAACTGCGAGGATGACTGGATATGACAATCCTGACAATAGATGCACCTTGAATAGCACTGCACAGACGATCCAAGACATCAATGGAGAATCCACATCTGGTCATGCAATTGGGGACTCAAGGGCATTTGTCAGAAGGCTTAAATTTATAAGGCAAGACCCAAAAGATGATGACATAGTACCGCATGCTTATCTTAGGGTCAAACTCATCACGAAAAGAGAGCCCACTGTCGATGCTCTCATCGATGAAGGGGTAGATTTTAATATCTTCACCTATGAAGCATGGACCCTACTAGGCAAACTAGAGCTCACACCGACTAATGCAACTCTTAGTCCTTATGGGGGACACCCCACAAACACTCATAGGAAAGTGCAAAATCCTTGTAACTATTGAAACTAAAAGATTGCATGTCCTATTCCATGTTCCTCCAAAGAGTGCTAGTTGTGGAAAGGAAACCCTCCTTGGAGGACCCTTCAAAAGGGAAACCAAGTGTGAGGCTGACTATGTCGCACAAAGGATACACTTGACGCTACCAGGTGTGAGGATAATCACAACCTTTAGTAAGGGCGACCTCATCAAACCTTGAGGGAAAGACAAGGAACAACCCGACATGCCAAGCAAGCCTAGTGATGAGAGCAAGGACTTGTTGAAAGAGTTGATACAAGCACAAGTCGAACAATGAGAACCACTGAGTGAGGCCATGCTTGAAACAAGGTCGGGAGACAATTCCAAGGACAAGATTTGGGCTTACAAATATCGTAGAAGACCCCAAAAGAAGTCCAAGCCTTATAGATGAAGGCATCGATGGAGAGTCAGCACAATGCCACGATGGATATCCAAAGCATTGCTACATGCTCAAGGGTATTATGTAGGTAATCTATGGATTTGGGTGCCAAATCCCCCTGCTAAACCTCCTCTATCGGCCGAAGGCCAGGACATATCAAGAGCAAAGAAGCGTAGGAGGAATTCTAAACGAAAAACCAAGTCTCGAGTCAAAAACATTGGAGTGACCGAGCCCCTCACAATCGAAATCAAGAAACCAAACGGGATTAATCGAAGGGTAGATTCTCAACTTAGCATGCTTGACAAGCAGATATCATATATAATCGTTGAGGATATGCAAAAGCCACTAGTGCCCAAGGAGCCTTTATTTCCCAGGAGGATAACAAGCATCTTAGGCACAACATTGCTCATGGCAAGGCTAAATGCTCAACAAGGCAAAGGGAAGAATCATGTAACAGCCATGGGCAAATCTTCCAGCTAGTGTCAAGCCCACCTAAGAGTCCAAGATCTCCTACACCCTCTTTCCCTAAACGGACACAGGAAGAACAACAACAGTAGTCAAGTGCAACTACTCAATCCCAATCTCTATCTCCAGGTAAGCTTCCAAATGCCCAAGAGGTGGAACATGACACCACCCATGGCTCTTGACCCAAGAATATGCCTATACAATCCACCCTGGCTAGCCCTCGATCTACACAAGTGAATGCTCAAAGGGAAACAAAAGACACAATCACTTTCGATCGGCCTAAGGACTTGACACCGCAATCCACAAATAGTAGCCAGTCCACTGAACTAGCTGCTACTACTTCCAATCAGGGATCACAACAATCACAGCCCTTAGCCACGACAATGCCCCTTGCGGAACGTGTCCTTAGTAGTTCACATGTGAAGGAGGTGTTGCAACCAGCATCCTTGACACCTCCAGTACTTCCAAAGCACCTAAAGCCTAGGCTTGAGGAGAGATCTCTCAAAGATGTGGCCAAGGAGATGGTGCATCTGACCAATCAACCTAGCAAGGCCGTCCAGCAGGTCGCAGCTACATCCCATGAGGACACACCAGAGAAAGGGAAAACTGAGACCCAACCAAGCACATCAATGGCTAACCTAGTTGAGGGCCCTGAGTCGTTAAGAGATACACCTTCACTGACCAAGAAAAAGAGGTGAAAACAGCAAAAACAATAGCAACTACAAGTGGTTGTGGACCCCAAGAACATTGAGACCAAGAGCGATGATGAAGAGCTCAGGAATAAAGCAAGGAGTCCATCCATCAATGAACCCATTGATGTCTCTCCTGATAGCAATGAAACCTCAAACACATCCGTGTGCTCTAAAAAATCAAAGCAACCATCAATGGTTGCTTGCAACACTCAATCCACCGGCAAGAGAGCTTGCATTGACCAATCAAGAGTGGATACGACACTATCACAAGAGGGTGACAAATCTATACTGGTCACATCCAAGGAGAACCAAGACACAATAGCAAAAAGGCCTCTGAAGAAACATGGAAATCTCGAGAGCATGAGCAATCCTAGCATTGACCAATCTTGTGCATCTAGGCCTAAGCTCCAAGCTATGCTAAAGATTAGGGAAACTCCTAGAACCTTACATGAGATAGCAATCGAGCAAGCCCTCATTGAACATTGAAGTGTCGCAAAATGCTTAACTGAGTTGGATGTTAAGCTCAAAGTGTTCGCACGCGTCTATGTTCTTGCAAACATGGGTGCATTCCCTAGGGAGCAGCTTGAAGAATACTTGCCATTTCCCCTATCCTGGGAAGAGCAAGAACATCTTGATGAGCACTATGGCAGGCTTCTGCATGAAAGCATATGACTCACCTCTGACGAGGAAGCCAACGAACTATGCTTAACTGTAACATCCAATGATGTGCTCTACCAACCAAATATCTTAGAGATAGAGAAACTAAAGCAAAAATCAAAGGGTCGAAGTCAATTTGAAAAATGTTGGTTTAAAAGCCGCGTTGCAATGGCCGAGCTAGGAGCCCAAATTATGACAGTCTCAGAGGAGCGATTGGCCAAATGGCGGTCTCAAAGAGACCCAACCTATGTGGCATCAACTTCCTTTCAAGTGCTAGCTGTCGTTCAAGGTATGGACCTAGCCAGAACTAGCCAAGAGAACTCTCTGGGCTGATAAGGTTCTCATTGAGGAGGAGTTACATATTGCCAGTAGACTCGGACAAGGTACATGCTACTCAATGATGCAAAATATCTATTGTTATTGAGCAAGCTGCCACGAGTATTAGATGTGTGTGCCACACTCTAGTACAATCTTGAGTTCTACAATTGGTTGTTATCCTCACGAAGTGACATGGATTCGTCAATATGTACATAAATAAACAATGAGTTTTGTGACCATGTATAGATAATATCAACACACATAAGCAATGATGGTCAAGCATAGGGAGAAGAGTTGGGTTTGACAGGTTGAGCTCCTCGGGTCCTCCTCTCACCAAACATCTAGAAGGCTGTGACCATTCCCACCTTCAGGTGGATAGCATGCAACCCTCATTACCACCATAGGAAGCCCTGACCAACATCCCTGATGGCATAGACGGGGCATTGTCCCTTTCTATACACCTTTCCCCTTTTCGGTCCATCCTTCCGAGGACGAGCCCTGCTCCAATCCATGATAACCAGTCCATGCAGCTTAGCATAAGCCAAGATATACTATAGCTGGAATACACTCCGCAGTCAAAGCAGGACGAATATCATCACTGGGGCCGTCCCTTTACAACAAACACTGCATGCCTTCCCTCACCCCTCCTCGTCATATGCGCTTGATAACCCACTATATAATCCCTTCCATGCAAATAGTTTTATCCTACCTCAGGGCCTGACCCTTGGTTCACATTTTGCAGGTCCCCCTACGGTAGCAGTCACGGACCACATAGTGCAGTTGGCATGCAAGGAAGCTCTCCACCATCGGAGGGAGCATAAGGCATTAGTGCCCCCACTAGAATGCTATGTGCCTACTCTAAAGAGGTACGTGCCGAAAAGAGTCCCCAAATGACACCGCCCTAGATGCAAGCTGAGAACTCCCCAAGCCAAGAGAACGAGAGCTCAAGGGAGCACACGAGGTGTGGCAACATGGGCCATACAAGTCCCCCACGAGCCACTTGGGCACTAGGTGCTCGAAAGAGGAGAGGAGAGCTCGAGACAAGCAGGAATTTGATGCATTGTTTGAAAGAATTCTTGAAACAACGATGGCCAAGGACTATACCATTCGGGTCCCGGCCGATATCTTTCCCGCATAGCCTCACAGGAGCCCCTCACCGGCACATCCCCAGTCACCCAACCATCCAAATTCACCCCGCCTCATACAAATCAAGTAGGCCCCATGTTGTACGAGCTACTTGCCAAACGCCATCCTACCACAAATTTTTGTTTAAGTGGTTAAAGGGGCAAGCCTCCCCCAACTGTACAAACCTTTCTTACTACTAATGCATGGCACATCTTTAACAAGCTCAGATGAGATGCATCGCAATCAACACCATAGGATTTAGATGAAGTAATATTTTTTTGCGTCGCAATTGTTCGTCACAATTGACACATGTAATTTACATATACTCTCATGAAGCGTCAAGTGGATGCATGATGACACAGGTCTTTGTACGAAAGTGTTCAACGCCCAAGTCACCGCAAGACCACCAGCCTCACAAGAGCCATGATGGAAGCCTCACTGTTGGAAGTGCAAATCACCCTTGCGATCGTCCACATTGCATGGCCCACGACATGATCAATGGCAACTCTCTCCTTCTGGGTCAAACTCTACACCTGGCACTCACGATAGCTATTACCTCAATTGTACCAACATCGCACGTTACAAAGAGGTTTTGCAAAATCTCCAGCGTATCTCCCCATCTCAACATTTGTTCCTCTAGCAGCGAGGCTGGGACACAATCATCTCCGTAATATCCAGTTTCGCAGCCTTTGAATCTCGACATTTCTCGATCCAATTGAAAGGCTGTGGCCTCAACGTATTGCAATGGTTGTACTCATGTTATTCTCTTTTTTTTTTAGGTGTGGAAAAGAAACGAAAAAATAAAAATAAAAATAAAAATAAAGAAGAAAAGAAAAGAACAAAAAAGAAAGAAAGAAACAAAAAAAGCACTCACAATCACATTACGACACCTAGGGGTCCTCAAATTGGATACGCCCAGTGACCTTGGTCGGCTGGCTCCGTCCCTAGTTCCCTAGCCCTCTACACATCCCCCACAATTTTTCAGGGCACAACAAGGGTAGGACATACCTAGGGAGCTTGTCCTGCTTATGGTTAGACCTATCACCCTGACCCAATTGCACGATTCCTTTTTGCACTCCGCCTTAATACTGTTGCAATCGATCATGGTAAGCACTGCACGAATGGCCATAAAAAGTACACCATATTCATTGAGCACGCCCAATAGCGACCAGTTACTACTGAAAGTTCGGTGTCAATGTGTTTGATTATGCTACATTGTGATGTCACAACGCAAAGGGTGTCTCATACACCTTCACATGTACTTCTTCTCAACATGGACAACTTTGCTTCATCCACACGTTGTTACGAGGAACCAACCTGCGATCTTCTAACTACATAATATCTATGTATGCACGAGCACTCACATAATATATACACCAAAATATATACATAGTTTGGGTCCTCAAGTGCAGGACAATACTCTCAGCTTGCTTAGAGTTCGACTTGTCTCCCAAACTAATTGAACTATGTCTTGTGCACGCTAAGAAGACTAACACTACCCCACGGAGAGACCACATATGAGAGGTTTTTAATTGCAGGTATTGCAAACTCCAACAAAAGTACCATCAACTCTTTATCAACACTCAACTCTAAAAGCTAAAAAATCTAAAGCAAAAGACAAGGCCAAGGCAAAAGTGAAATAGAAGACGAAGGCGTGCCAAGAAGAATCTGGAAATACAAGAAGTGCAGAAAAGTCATAAATCAAGGAAAAAGGTGCATGAATAAAAGTTTGAGTCTATACTGTTGTAAAAAAACGCAAGGCACATCATGATTTATTTTAAGAGTGCCAGGCTCGCACCCGTGCAATTTGTAAATGTAAATGGGCGGTAGAAAGTAAGCTAGGAAGCTAGAAGGACAATGGGAAAAAGAGCCTAGGCCACGGCCGGCCATGTAAAAAAGGGGATAAGGGGATGACTGCCCAAAAAGGGATTTAGGGTTTTGTATATAAAGTTGAAAAGTGAATGAGAAGCTCATTCTTGTGTGTGGCCAAAAGTGGTTCTCCTATTCTTCTTCTTCTTCTTCTTCTTCTTCTTCTTCTTCTTCTTCTTCTTCTTCTTGCTTGCTTGCTTGAGCTTGTGCTTGAGAGCGGGAGTGCGAGAGTGTGAGGGAGTGAGTGTGTGAGGGTGAGGGACTGGGGAGGATAAGCTCTCCATCTTCTCCTCTCTTCTTCTCTTCTCTTCTCTTCTCTTCTCTTGCTCGCAGCAATGGAGCTTCAAGTGTGGAGATTGAGGATGGAGCTTGATTGAAGCTTGCACTTGGATCGTAGAGCTATCAGAGTGCGCGGGAGAGGAGGTAACTCGATCGCCATGGAGGTAAGCTCACTACACCCATAAATATGTGGAGATATCGAGCTCCACTCGTGATATGCCAGAGTGACCGTTGTGCATTTATGTCACCGACTTGTCAGTTGCAGATGCGATTGGTATACCGCCCATGAATAATAGCTACATGATAGCTATCCTTATCTACTCTAGCTCATGGCTCAGTTAGTATGCCACCTTAGTTAGTTGAGTTTGGTTTGAGACCCATATATAGGGTTCTTCTATTTCTTTGTACTTGAGTTCTTTTTGGCTCACACAACTAAGAAGAGGAAAACTGTTTTCAGCCTCCATCTCTGTGTGTATTCCCCCATTGTGCAAGCAAGAAAGCTTCAAGTGAGACTCCTTCCTTCTCTCCCACAATCTTGACATGGTATCAGAGCCTTGTTCATGGTAAGGAGCTCAAGAAAGCAAGACAAGCTCACGGTGTTCTGGTAAGAGGAGCAGTGTTGCTTTCATTTTCTGTTTTGGGAGCAGATCTCTGCAGGTAGCACAGCCGGAAAGTGCAGGAGTGCATTGTCTCAGGTTGAGACGCCCTTCGCGGTGAAGCAAGAGGGCAGTATATGCTGCGGGAAAGGGCTTTAGCCCTTGGCGACCTTGTTTTGTTTATTTGAGGCCATTTCGGGGCCTGTTTTGGAGGCGGAAGTTTTCTGCACGCACTCAAAAAAAGGCCCAGTTTTATACTGTGCAGCCACTGTTCTTCAGGTTGGTGAAAAGTTACTGTAGAAATTGCATCGTATGCTTGTGCGCAGAGACATTGGGAGTTACAGAATCATCCCTGTTGCCTGTTGATGCAAAATCGTCACTAGGAAGTGACTGTGTGGTCAAATACCACTTTCATCAGTTTTGCAGATTTGCCTTTGTGAGGCTGAAGCTGTGTTCTTTACAGTGACATAATTTTTTGCAGTGTTCTGTAATGGCGTCTGATTCTCTCTCACATATTGTCACTGAAAAGCTTGACAAGAACAACTTCCAAGCATGGAAGTTTAGAATGACTAATTTCCTTATGGGAAAAGGATATTGGGAATTTGTTGCAGGAAATGAAGAAGAACCAGTTCTTCCTGATGTTCCCAATCAACAGCAAATGCAGGCATTTAAAGCATGGCATGAGAGAGTCAGGAAAGTTATGTACTGGCTGTCTATCAGCATTTCAGACTCTATGATTGTGCATATTCAGGATGCAAGTACGCCAAAGGAGGCGTGGGATACTCTGTCAAAAATGTATAGCACAAATACGCAAGCCAGGAAAATGCAGCTCAAGCAAGAGTTGCATAATGTGCAAAGAGAAAATATGAGTATCAATGACTACCACATGAAGGTGAAGAAGATTGCAGATGCACTTGCTTCCATTGGGTCGCCAGTGGAAGATGATGATTTAGTTTCTATGACCTTGAATGGTCTAGGAAAGGATTATGCACAGTTTCGGACATCCATTTCAGTTCGTGAAAGATTTCCTGATTTTGAGGAGTTGATTGCTCTTCTAATTTCTGAGGAGCAGAGAAATGGTGGTGCATCTTCTTCAGGAGGAACTTCAAAAGAAACTGTCTTCTACTCAAATGCTGGAAGAGGTAGAGGCAGAGGTAGAGGAGGCCGATTTGGAGGCCGTGGTAGAAATCAGAATATGCAGCAAACTCAAGAAAACCAGTCCTATGGAGAAGGACGTGGTAACTCTAGAGGCAGGGGGAGCCAAAGAGGTCGTGGTGGATGGCAAAGAGGTCAAAATGCAAACAGTAATGTTGAATGCTACTACTGTGGTAAAATGGGTCATATGGCTAAAGACTGCTATAAAAAGCAGAATGACATAATGAATGGAAAACTGCAACAAGGGAATTATACATCTTCTAGTAGACAGGGTGATGACAGAAATGAGCATTTGTTTATGGTGCAGCACATGAACAATTCTGTGACAAGTGCAGAAGAAAGCAACGATGTATGGTATGTTGACTCAGGTGCATCAAACCACATGACAGGTCATGCAGAATCGACGGAGGATGCAAGGAAAATGGAAAAACCAGGATTTGTGGAGACTGGTGATGATACTGCACATCCGATTGTGCAGATTGGAAAAATTCCTTTGTCTATGCAGGATGGGAAAAAGAAATACCTGTCCGATGTATTTCATGTCCCGAATATCACCAAGAATCTGGTTTCTGTTGGTCAAATGGTTGAACAGGGCTTGCAGGTCAGATTTAATCCTCATGGATGTTTGTTGAGGATATGAAAAATAAAGGTCGCTTGATAGCAAAAGGAAAGAAGAAGGGCAGAATGTTTACGTTGGATGCAGACATTTTTGAATTGAGTGCAGCAATGTTTGCACATGGGACTGGTGTAGTTGCAGATATTGATATCTGGCATAAACACATTGGTCATGTTAATGTACAGCGACTTAAATCAATGCAGGCCCAAAATATTGTTGCAGGATTGCCTAAATTCAAGGTTGCAGAAATGCATAAGGTATGTGAAGCCTGCCAATTTGGAAAACAGGCAAGGAAACCATTTCCTAGACATGTTCAAGAGAGTGAGAAGCCATTGGAATTAATCCTCTCTGATGTGTGGACTACTAAAGCTGCATCTCTTGGAGGCTGTCATTATTTTGTCACTTTTATTGATGACTATAGCAAAAAAGTTTGGGTATATTTTACGAAAAAGAAAAGTGAAGTTTTTGGGCATTTCAAAACTCTTAAAGCTATGGTTGAAAAAGAAACAGGCCTGCAAATAAAATGCCTAAGGTCAAATGGACGGGGAGAGTACCTCTCAAATGAGTTTGCAAGGTTCCTGCAGGAGCATGGCATAAAGCAGTAATATTCATGCAGTCCTACCCCACAACAAAATGGAATTGCAAAAAGAAAAAAAGGCATATTGGAGAGGTATCTCATGCCATGCTCAATGAAAAAGACCTGCTAGATTTTTATTGGGCTGAAGCAGTTGCTACAGCAGTCTACATAATGAACAGGACTCCCACTGCAGCAATACATGGGATGACTCCAGAGGAGAGGTATACTGGTAGGAAACCAGATATTTCTCATTTGAAAATTTTTTGTTGCATTGCCTATGTACATGTGCCAGATGAGTTGAGATCCAAGTTGGATCCAAAAGCTGAGAAGTGCATCTTTATTGGTTACTCTCTGCAGAGCAAAAAGGGTATAGATGCTATAACCCTTCTACTCGTAAGTTTACAGTGAGCAGAGATGTTGTTTTTCATGAGATGAGTAGCTGGTATAAACCAGTAAATGTGGTTGATGATGTAGATGCACAAAATGGTAATGCTGCACAGAATTCACAGCAGCAGTCACAAAATATTAGTGGACCTGGAGCGTCCTCTAGCAGTGGTTCATATTCTTCGCCATGGACAGGCAGATTGAGATCAGGAGAATCTTCTCAAGGCAGTGCAAATAGTGGTATGCATGTATCATGAAAAGGAAAAGAGAAGGTAGATCAGCCCATGTTTGATGTGAATGCAGGTCACTCTTATGTGGATGGTGAATCCAATGGCTCAGAACAGAGCATTGATGATGAGTTGGGTATTCCTTCTATTGTTACACCTAGAGTAAGGAAGACCAGGGATGTTTTGAGAGCACCTGGGAGTGAACCTACTTTGCGCAGGTCAACCAGAGCTAGGTATCCTGTGGATAGGCTGAAATATGATGGATTTACAGCCATTCACTATGCATATATGGTCAAAGTGATACACGAACCAGAACCCACTTCTTTTGAGCAAGCCATGGGAAAAGAAAAATGGGAGAAAGCCATGGATGAAGAAATAGATGCCTTGGAAGTAAATGCTACATGGGAATTGGTACCTTTGCCTAAAGGTAAGAATGCAATTGGCTGTAAGTGGGTTTATAAGGTGAAGCACAATGCAGATGGTTCTGTGAACAGATACAAGGCAAGATTAGTAGTCAAGGGGTATGCACAAACATATGGCATTGACTATGAAGAAACATTCAGTCCGGTTGCAAGGATGGCAACCGTAAGAGCAGTCATTGCTATGGCTGCATCAAAGGGATGGTCTTTACATCAGATGGATGTAAAGAATGCCTTCTTGCATGGTGATTTGCAAGAAGAGGTCTATATGGAGCAGCCACCAGGTTATATGCATGCTGTTCATCCTGAGTTTGTTTGCAGGTTGAAGAAAGCCTTGTTTGGCTTGAAGCAAGCACCTAGAGCATGGTCTGACAAGATAGGACAGTATCTTGTCACTATTGGCTTTCAGATTTCCAAGGCAGATTTCTCACTTTATGTGAGAAAAACAGAGAAAGGTATTATGCTACTTGTCATTTATGTTGATGATTTGATTATGACAGGTGACAGTGATGAAGATATCCTTCATGTGAAAATGCTATTGAAGCAGAAGTTTGAGATGAAGGATTTGGGAGAGCTGCATTATTTCTTGGGCATTGAGGTGATTAGATCACCAAGTGGGATACAGCTCTTGCAGAGGCAGTATGGATTGGACATGCTGTCCAAATATGGGATGACAGGCTGTAAGCCTATTTCAGTTCCTTTGGAGCAGAATGTGAAGCTGAGCGCAGATGCAGGTGAGCTTCTGGAAGACCCTACTATGTATAGACGCATAGTAGGAAGCTTGATTTATATGACTATTACCAGGCCAGATTTGAGCTATGTTGTTGGATTGGTAAGTCAGTTTATGTAGGCTCCAAGGAAATCGCATTTGGATGCGGCTAGACGCATACTCAGGTATGTGAAGTCCACATTGTAGTATGGACTATTTTATGAGACTGGGGTTCAAATACAGTTGCATGGATACACTCATGCTGATTGGGCTGGTAGCATTTCTGATAGACGATCTACCAGTGGATATGTGTTCTCTTTTGGGAGTGCTGCAGTCACTTGGAGCAGCAAGAAACAGCCTACAGTTGCCTTGTCCAGCACAGAGGCTGAGTACAGGGGTGCAGCGATGGCTGCATGTGAGGTAGCTTGGTTGCATAAGCTACTTTATGATGTGCATCAGCCTACAGATGGGCCAATTGTCATTTATTGTGACAACATGAGTAGTATACACTTGGCAAATAACCCAGTCTATCATGCTAGAACAAAGCACATTGAGGTGCATTATCACTATGTGTGGGAGAGGGCTTTACTAGGTCTTATTGATCTAGTTTATGTCAGCACAGAGGATCAGGTAGCTGACATATTCACGAAGGCATTGGGCGCAGAGAAGCTGCACAAGTTCAGAGACCTGCTTGGTGTGCAAGAATTGGGATTGAGCTCGAGGGGGAGTGTGGAGATATTGAGCTCCACTCGTGATATACCAGGGTGACCGTTGTGCATTTATGTCACCGACTTGTCAGTTGCAGATGCGGTTGGTATACCGCCCATGAATAATAGCTACATGATAGCTATCCTTATCTACTCTAGCTCGTGGCTCAGTTAGTATGCCACCTTAGTTAGTTGAGTTTGGTTTGAGACCCATATATAGGGTTCTTCTATTTCTTTGTACTTGAGTTCTTTTTGGCTTACACAACTAAGAAGAGGAAAACTGTTTTCAGCCTCCATCTCTGTGTGTATTCCCCCATTGTGCAAGCAAGAAAGCTTCAAGTGAGACTCCTTCCTTCTCTCCCACAATCTTGACAAGATATGGATGGTGCATCGGCTATGTGAGAGGTAGCCATTAGTGCTCGGCTTGGAATGCTTGAAACAATAATTAGTCTGTGGGTCTTGGCGGTTGAGCGAAAGCTCCCATAGCCTACACTTGTAAGTGGTTGCTCACTAAAGCCTCTACAAACTTTGTACCTTTCTAGTTGGTGATTGATGAGGGGTGTTGAGAATTAGTCAATCACATCTAGTGTAGCCCCTTTGTATGGAGCAGTTGAGCTGAGGATATGCAGGCTTGCTTAATCCCATAAGCACAGTGGTGGAAAGTGCTATCTATCCTAAAGCTATAAAGCATTATACTTGCCTATCATTTGAATGAAATGTCATAGTACTTTTGTCCTTTCACTCAAGTGTCTTTGTCATTTTCTACATACACAAGATTGTCTTTATGAGTCCAAGCTTCAATCTTATAATTCACTTGTGTAACAAGTCATTTGTAATGTCTATGTCTTCATGAGTCTTGTCTACATATTTCATCCGACATAGCCGTGCTCTAGATCCATGCATCTCAACAATGTGACTTTTTTAAACTAGGCTATAGGTGTCCTCGTCCAATAGGAGTTACTAGTCGAGTTGTCCTAGGTCAAGTAGGCTGGTCAACCCACCACTTAAGATGACTTCTTTGATAGTTCTTTTTATTCGGTCTATCTTGGTGGAGCAGTTGGTTAGTGACTAGCTTCGGATCTTTGTATGCTTGGCCTAACCCTTGTGAACTTCATGCTTTGATATCATCAATGGATAGGGTGAGAGTTGTGTTTATGCTCTAATGTGTATCTTATTTGTAGTAGCTTGATGCTCTTTATGATTTATATTTGTGTAGATCGATTCATGGATTTGACAAGCTGAGTTGTTCTATCACGTGGTTGCCAATGAGAGCTGATTTTAAAGTTGAATTTCAAGAGCAAAAGTGACCCGAGAGAGTCGTAAAAGAGGAAATTTTGATGCAAAATGAAACAATTACATATCAAGGACCTGGAATTTTTCAAGATGCATTTCGACGCCATGAATCTAATGCAAGTGTCCATTCCTCAATGGGAGTCCATTTCACCCCTCATTTTATTGAGAAACACAGATCAAGAGCATGGCTATGGTATGAAGGTTGAAGCTCATGAACAAGAAGTACGATGGATATTGATTAGATGAGAAGCATGAGAACTGAGACTAACCACAATCTTGAGATGACAAAGCAACAAGAGTGAAAGGACAAGGTACAATAGCATTGCATTGAAATCATAGTCAAGTACATAGCTTTATAGTTCCATGATGGTAGCACTCTTCCTCATTGTGGCTATGGGATTCAAGCACCTTTTCCTAGTTGCTTGCATTTCCCTTTCCTAGATGCTCCATACAAAGAGGAATACAAAATGGATGTGATTGCCTAACTCTCAGAACCCCTCCTCAATCACAACCAAGAGGGCACAAAGTGTGTAGAGGCTTTAGTAAATAACCGCTTGTTAGAGAAATTTGTGACAAGCATAGTCTTGATAGTTTTAGATGGACAAGGGCAGATCTCAATTGCATTCAAGAGGCTACATAAGTTTTTTTCATTGATTTTTTTCAAGATTCCTATATATATGCTATTTTTTCATTGACTTTTTTCAAGATTATTATGTCTGTGCTACTCATGCATATAGGCTTACACTTATACACAAAGACATGATAATTCTTAGGAGATTGAGATAGAAGTTTTCAAAGGTCCTTGACCCAGTCTCCCTTTCTTATGTGAAGGATTTCAATATTTTAAATGTGCCTCCATATAGAAAAAAGAAAGGTGATCCAGGTCCTAAAGTTGAAGATGTCACCCATGAAAAGGACACAAGACTATATGAGAGAGAGAAAAAGGCCACAGAAGAGTAGGTAGATAAATGGAAGGAGTATAAAAGAAAGAAGGAAGAAGAAAAGGAAGCATAGCGGCTCCCATCTTTTGAAGAAGAGCTATCTACCTTTCTTAAAAGGGTTGACCCTAAGGTCTTCAACGTCTATTTCTTTTTACATGGCAATATTAACAAAAGATTTGATATGGTACTTTTTGACTTTGATTGTAGTCAAATACTCTAGAATAAAATGAGAGAAGTAAGCGACTCTATTATTCTTACTAGGATGAGGTATATATACCAAAATTTATTTTTACTCACTATATTTTTCTAGCAATAGGCTTTCATATTGATGCTCACTATCTCCATTTCTTTGCTAGGTGTGTAATGCATGAGCTCCCTTTGATATACAACAAAAAATTGAGGTTCTTGATCCATCTATCTCATACCATATGAGAAGTGAGCTTGATGCAAGTGCATTTGATCATTGGTTCAATCCAAATGACTTTGAAACTTTAGATGTTCTTCTAATTCTATACAATGAAAAGTAAGTAATTTGATATTTTGTTAGATTTTATGAGATTTTGTTTTGTTAAATTATTGAAATATGATTGTTTTTAGTTCTCATTGGAGCCTAATTGGAATAGATTGTGTGGAGAGGCAATATTTTCTCATCGATTCTATGAAAGGAAGCCATAGAAATACCAAGTTGTAAGTTCTATAATCTAGGGTCTCCTTGATATTTTAATCCTTTTTTTTGCAAATACTCTAAATATTTTGATATTTTTGTTGCAATTACTCTAAATTTTATTATCTTTTTGGTATAGAGCTCTAAAAAGATTGACTGAAGTGCTAGAGAAAAAGCCTCCCATGCCTTCTAATTTACTTGCAACAATACAATATAGACAAGTTGTAGTAAGGTCTTGATTTGAATGGTTGGAATATAATAAGGAAAATTTTCTATAAACTACCATAAACAAGTTTCACATTTATACTTTGTATTGTTGATTGCAGTGTCCTCATCAGGATGATAGTCACTCTTGCGGCTAGAGAGTAATTGCAAATGCCAAAAGATAGGTTAAGTTTATTTATCTCAATGATGATAAACTTATAAAGGTAATGTAAAACATACTAAACTTTAAGTTAGAGGGTTTTTGCAAAATAGTGCATTAATGATAATAATATAGTCCATTGTAAAAAATAACAATGAACTAAAAATCTTATCTTACAAATGTATGACAGTTTACAAGGGATTGCTATATAAATGAGCATGTTTGGTATATAAGAGCAAAGGTCATGAATTACATAATGGTTGATTGTATGCAACCAAAAATAATGGACAATAGTGGGGGCTTAGACATTGAAGGAGACGAGGTGCTTATAACTACAACAGGTGAAGCTATGCCTTCAACACCCAAGGCAACCAAAGCATCAAAGAAAGGCAAAAGAACTCCTAAAAAGGATGTCCCTTCTTCTAAGAAATTTTCTCAAAAAAAGTAGCTTTGCCTCATTGCTTATAAGCCCTTGTGTGTATAAGTCATGGAGATGGCTGACAAAAAATAGCCACAAAATTTGTATGTATTTTATATTGATAGTAAATATATTTTTTCTTCAATATCCTTGCATTGTATATTCTTCTCTCTCCTCATTGATATCTACAAAAAAAACATGTTACAAATGTTTATTAATCATGAAATGAAATCAGATATACACCTAAGTGGATATAATTAATATAAAAACTTACTCTTTTGTTATTAAGTTGGAACACAAATGAGCATGGTAATTCAATATCTTCATTCTGTAAATCCATACTGCACGCCTTGTTAAAGGTCCAATTTAAGTATCCATGCGAGAGAGAGAGAGAGAGAGAGAGAGAGAGAGAGAGAGAGAGAGAGAGAGAGAGAGAGGGCTAGGCTACCACAAAGAAAGGAAAAACATAAGAGGAATTAAAGAAAGAGGGAAAAAATAAGTGCCAAGCTTTTTACTAATTTGAATTTAGATTAAACCTGTCATTGTCATTAATCCAGACATATTATTGAATAAAAGCGGTCAAGATTGTATATCATTAATGCAAAGAATATCATAATCATGAATAAAAGAGGCTAGAAATAGATATTGATAATACAAAGTTGTAATATTATTATATATGTATATATCTTTTTGTAAAATGATTTACCTTTTTTTTAATAGAAGTTTCGTTATGGAGGCTTTCCAACATGATGGATATGGATTAGACAAGAAGCATGAGAGCTTAGACTAACCACAATCTTGAGATGACAATGAGACAATAGTGAAAGGACAAGGTACAATAGCATTGTATTGAAATGATAGTCAAGTGCATAACTTTATAGTTCCGTGATAGTAGCACTCTTCCTCACTGTGCCTATGGGATTCATGTACCTTTTCCTAGTTGCTTGCATTTCTCTTTATTAGAATGTCGGATCTAGAGCATGGCAGAAGCTATGGTGGATAGAAGATGAAGGTTAGACTCATGTTGACATGGACAAGTAGAGACAAACTGTTACACAAGTGAATTAGGTTCCAAGATAAAAGCTTGGACTCATAAACACACTCTTGTGTAATGGACTCACAATGACACTAATTGAAAGAGGAAAGCATCATGATATTGCATTAAAAAAGGAGAGCAAGTACAGTGCTTTATAGGAATAGACTAGGTTGTACTTTCCACCACTGTGCATATGGGATTCTGCATGCTGAGCCCACACTGCTCCATACAAAGCATCATGATATTGCATTAAAAAAGGAGAGCAAGTACAGTGCTTTATAGGAATAGACTAGGTTGTACATTCCACCACTATGCATATGGGATTCTGCATCCTAAGCCCACACTGCTCCATACAAAGAGGCTAAGCTAGGTGTGATTGCCAATATCTCAACACCCTTGCCCAAATGCTCCGTACAAAGTGGCATACAAATGGGTCTGATTGCATAATTCTCAACACATTTAATGGTTGCAAGATTTAGTGTTATGAGACAACTATTAGATTCAACCGCCCACTCAAGCTCTCCACCTCAAAATCATCATTAACTCCATTGAAACCATCATGCATTATCATAGATTCCAACATGCCAATCATGCAGAATCTCCCTCATGGTCTTCAATGGGGGCTGATTATTTATTCTGAGGCATTGCTACTACAATACTTTGAGACACACACGCACGCACGCACGCACGCACGCACACAAGGGGAGAGGGAGGGAGGGAGGGAGGGAGGGAGGAGAAGAAGAGAAAAGAAGAAAGAAGAGAAAGGAAAGAAAAAAAAAGAGGGAGAGTGAGGAGAAGAAGAGAAGGAGAAAATAGAAGAAGAAAAGGAGAAGAGAAGATAGTGGAGAGAAGAAGAAGAAGAAGAAGAAGAAGAGAGAGAAAGTAGAAGATAGAGGAGGAGAAGAGAAGAAGAGAAGCATAGGGAGGGAATGAAAAAGAAATAGATAGGAGGTAGAGATGAGTAGAGAGAGAGTCTAGATAGAAAGAGAGAGAAGGATAGAGATTGAAAGAGATAGAGGAAAACGGAGAATTTAAGAAAGCATGATACTACTTACACCAAGCGGATAGTGAACACATGATTCTGACCTCCGTCAAACCAAAGTAGATTGTGAAGACTCAAAGGAGAGGACATCATGGCATTGAAGAGAAGCACTATAGGAGCAGGCCATGAAGTTGCAAAAGCAAGTAAAGTCCCTCCATCTCCAAGCAAAGTCAAGATGCTATGATTGCCTAATCAAAGTACTTGAATTTTTTACTATCAATTAGAATACATTGCCATTAAGATCGAATTAGGGAGAAAGGTCAATCCTAGAAATTGTGCATTTTGACCCCTTACAAATATGATCTTCATCAAGGTAGTTTTTAGAAAGCCACATGTAGGAACCATCAATTGCATATCTATTGTGATTATAACTATATAGAATGTGGAAAATTGGAAGGCATTGTTCTTTATTATATGTTTAGGAAATGGTTGTGCATGATAAATATTTTACATCAATCAAAGGGAAGTTTGTGAGGTTATAAAGAGGCTTGATATGTGACTAGTAGAATTAATAGCATAAATTGCTTGAATAATATGGCTTGATTAAAGAGGAAATTTATGTAATTGTATATGTGAAGTATTTAAAAGATAGTAAATTGGACTTATGATAAGGCTTTTGTCCTAGCCAAAGCTTGATTGGTTGACTCTTATGGAGTATCCAAGTGACTATTTGGATTGATATTATGGAAAAGAAATATTTTCCTAGCTTATTGATAAATTGATAGTTTGGGTTGTGCCTACATTTAGAGTTGCAAAATTACATAATATTTATGAAGCATGTCAATTTGGGAAGTATGCAAGGTAATTGTTTTTGCATGACAAAGATATAAGCAAGAACATAGTTAACATTATGCATACAGATATTTGGGGATCTACCCAAAATGTATCTCTTGGTGGCAATAAGTATTTTTTTACATTCATTGACGATTGCTTT